>NC_071257.1:22001180-22098680 GCF_023375685.1 Ictalurus furcatus | reverse complement strand
GCACATCCAGTTGAGATAAAAGACTTACTCACTTTCTGGGCAAGTCCTGCAGGTTTAGCCTTTGGCAATTCAAAAAATCCCAAGTTCTGCTTGAGTACACCTTACTAGATATTACCTCCATTAAAAATAAAAAGCACTGAGGTCACAGGCAGGTCTCCCTGAAGAGAAAAGAAAGCCACTCTTCTCCATCCTGTATTTTTTTAAGAGCCACTGATCACGCCTGATTTATAAGGGGCATTCCTTCCACAGTCATCAGCTTTACAGAAGAACTCACATGTGACCAATTACACCCTAGTTTAATGCATCCGATTGGCCAGTCAGGTTTGTGTGTCCTGGGCCTGTTATAATGCTCTAGAGTGCAAGGCCATCTTTGTGGGCTTTATTTCTTCGAATCTACCTCTCTATGGAGTTTAGTGGTGCAAACAAACCCTGCAAAAAACAAACAAACAAAACCATAAGAGGCACTGAAAAGAGGGTATTTCTGGCTACAAGGAAAAATAGTTTGTAAGTACAAGAATACACAGCATTACATGCAATAGAATTATTTTCTAACATCAATGATAAAGGCATGACTTGTGCTTGATCCATTTGGAGAAGCACAAAACACCAAAAACAACAAAATAAGTCTCACATAAAAAAAGAAAAACCTGGAATCCACAAAAGTTCAAAATAAGAATTCTGACAGAACCTTTTATGCTTTTATGAGGTGAGGAAGAACTGCTTTGAAATGACCTGTCACCATCCAATGTGGCTAATGATTAAGACATGCACACATTTGCTCAAAGTTATAAATGACTCTTTTCATCTAAAATGGAATTTATTCAAATGAACTCATAATTAAATTTAGCGATGAGCCACGTTGAACAATGTCAGATAGCGGCTACTTTGATTTTGCTTTAAAGTAATTATGCCAAATTGACGAGTGAGTGTGGTGCCGTGGCCTCTTCTAATGAATTAAATAAGAAAAATAGCCCAGGTTTCAGAGTCTGGCAGGAGTTAATTGCGTTGATATGATTGTTACTCTGAATGCTGTCATTTGATTTTTGTTCTCAACTTCTTTCAATAGAAATTACCAGTTTTGTTCTCATTTCTTTTAATTACCAGGGAATTTCATTGCTCCTGTCATACATGATTCTCTCATTTACAATACAACTTGAAACAAGTCACATGCTCAAATGTATATAATTCTGTTTATTACCTTTAGAGCAGGCCTGCCACCTAGCAATGTGACATTTACTGGAACAGTAGAAATGGCAGGTGGGTTCTGTATTTTATTACAAGCTTGTTTAGACTTTATTGGTGCTAAAAAGTTTAAAAAATTCACAAAAATACTCTGCTCTCATGGACATCAAACGGTTACAAACAAAACACAGGTTTATCAAAAAAAATTGTTAAATATAGCAACAATTATCGGCACCCTTTTAGTCAATACTTTATGCTACCTCCCTTTGCCAAGATAACAGCTCTGAGTCTTGTAAGTCTATAATGTGTGATGAGGTTGGAGAATCTGAGACCATTGCAAGGGATCTGAGACCATTCCTTCATACAGAATCTCTCCAGACCCTTCAAATTTCAGGTCCATGCAGGTGGACTTTCCTCTTCAGGTCACCTCACAGGTTTTCTATGGGTTTCATGTCAGGGGACTGGGATGGCCATGGCAGGACCTTGATTTTGTGGTCAGTAAACCATTTTTGTGTTGATTTTATTGTATGTTTTGGATCATTGTCCTGCTGGAAGATCCAACCATGGCCCATTTTAAGCTTTCTGGCAGAGGCAGTCAGGTTTTCATTTAATATCTGTTGTTCCCTTTTAAAGGGAACTCAATGTTGCGTGAGATTCACACTGTGGGAAGTGCCCTCGCACATGATCAGTATCTGAAGTCTGTGTGAAATCACGCCTATTTATAGGCGTGCTGTGCTCAGGTGATGTGGCATTTCATGCGTCTCGTGACTACAAAACGGCCCTGTAAACCAGATCATCAGTCTTATTATCTTACGTGAAAGACTGCATGTCGGTTGTTTGTGTGAACACTCACAAAAAAACACTTCATTTTCTCTCTATTTTTTTTTTTTTTTTAATCTCTTTACTTTTTGGTCCCTTTAAAAAAATGAAAAGTATGAGTCAGAAAGAGTTCAGGAAGTGTGTCATGCCTTGCTCTCGTTTCATTATGGGGGATGGACACACTTTCTGTGTGAAGTGTCTGAGCATGGAGCATGCCACAGCAGCCCTTGAGGGGACTGTGAACGCTTTTTAGTCAAGGCCACCTCGGCATTGGTTGGTAAAGCCTATGTCGCAGCGGGTCACGCTTGTGGGTTACTACAAACAATCGGAGTGTTGCAAGCCTACCAAGCAGACCTGCTGAGTGAGCTCAACAGTAGGGAGGGAATTGGGCCTCAGGCAGTGGTGGAGCGTCACCGTGCCACGGATTTGTCTCTTAGGGTGACCAAGCAAGCGACCCGTCGTATCGGCCGTTCAATGGGTAGCTTGCTTGCGGCAGAGAGGGAGCTACGGCTCAACCTCCCAGGGATGGGGGATAAGGATAAGTTCTCTCTGCTGGACACCCCTGTTGAACCTTCTGGCCTGTTCGGCGGTGTGGTTAATGCCATCGCCGACAGGTTTCGCAAGGCAACACAGCAAACGGTGGCATTCAGCCAGTTCCTTCCCTGTTGTGTCGAGGGAGGGAGGGAGGGAGGCTTAGAAGGAACGTCATACCGTTGGACATATTGCACATGAGACCTTTTCAGTGGTGGCTGAAAAGTCAAGGGTTTCTTCTGAAGATGAAAGCCCTGAGAGTAATCAGTGTCACACGGCGGTGCCTACATGCTCTGAAAATTTGGAGGTGTCCCCGGTTTCTAGCCTCGGGTCACACTCTCGGGGCATCTCCTTATCACAAGATGGTAATGACAGATGCCTCCCTCTTGGGCCTTGTTTGCGGTTTTAAACAGCTGTCCTGCTCATGTTCTCTGGAGTGGCATATAAATCACCTAGAAATGTGGGCCGTATTTCTAGCACTGAAGTTCTTTCTTTCTCAATTGAGAGGTCACCATATGTTAGTTATGACAAACAACACAGCAGTGGTCTCATATATCAACCAACAGGGAGGATTACATTCATGCCCCCTGTTCAGGCAGGCACAACTAATTCTTCTCTGGGCAGAGGGAAAGTTTTTGTCAGTGTACAAGTTTTTGTTTTTGTCAGTGTACACTCCGGGCAACCGACATCCTGTTGAGGACCGGGTATTGGAGGCTCCATCCACAAGTAGTACAGTCCGTATAGTGGAGGTTCGGCCAAGAGGAAGTGGATGTATTTGCCTCCGAGGAGACAACACATTGCCTGCTGTGGTTCGCCCTCACTCCTCTCACACCATTGGGGCTGAGGTCACATCTGTACGCTTTTCCCTGTTCCCACAAGTTCTAGCGAGAGTTTGCCAAAACCGTCTATGTTTGCTCCTAGTAGCACCTTATTGGCCAACTCGGGTATGGTTCTCGGATATAATATCCCTGCTAGACAGCACTTGCTGGGAGAACCCCATTTGCAGGGATATACTGTCTCAAGCCAGAGGGTTGATTTATCACCCTTGGACAGAATTATGGAAAATGTGGGTCTGGCCCCTGAGGGGCACCAGTTCATAGATTTTGATTTCTCGACCGAGGTTGTAGAGACCATGTTGAAAACTAGAGCACCATCCATGAGGAAATTGCATGCACTCAAGTAGCATCGTTTATTTATTTATTTTTTGGCTCGTGGTGTGAGGAGCATCAGTTAGTCCCAGTAACCTGCACAATAGCTACAATCCAGGTGTTCTTACAGGGACGTTTCTCAGCAGGGTTGGCTCCTTCTACAATCAGGGTCTACGTGGCCACCATTTCGGCAGTGGAGCCTCTGTGGGGCAACACTCTGTAACATCAAGGTTATGCATCAGACATATATGGTGTCAGTGGGCTGAAGCCCATCTGCAGAACACACATACCTTCCTGGGACCTGTTTGTGTACCTGGAAGGTCTGTCAGGTGCCACATTTGAGGCCTTCGAGTAAGCCTCAGAGAAGCTTCTGACTCTAAAGGTAGCTCTTCTGCTGGCTCTGACATCTGTGAAGCGAGTAGGAGATCCACAAACTCTCTCTGTTGCCCCTTCCTGCTTTAACTTTGCCCCTGGATTAGCCAAGGCCTTCTTATATCCTAGGCTGGATTATATTCCTAAGGTACCTACATCTGCTGCCCAGCCGATAGTTTTGCAGGCTTTCTGCCCTCCTCTGTCCCTCACACTGGAACAAGAGAAATCCCACCTACTGTGTCCAGTATGGACTCTCTGTACTTACATCCACTGCTAAATGCCACATCACCTGTCCACAGCAGTGATTTCACACAGACTTCAGATACCGGTCACACACAAGGGCGGTTCCCACAGCGTGAAGCTCACGCAATGTCTCTTTCCCTTCTCAGGAAACAGGGTTATATTTGCCGATATTTGATAGAGTCCATGATGCCATGTAAGAGCCACCAACATATTTAACTGTAGGTATGAGGTAATTTTCCATATGGCTACTTTTCAGTGTGAGCCAAAACCACCTCTAGTATTAATTGCCAAAAAGCTCTATTTTGGTTTCATCTGACCATAGAACCCGATCCCATTTGAAGTTCCAGTAGTGTCTGGCAAACTGAACGCACTTGAGTTTGTCTTTGGATGAGAGTACAGGCTTTTTTCTTGAAACCGCTCCAAACAACTTGGTGATGTAGGCAACTTCAGATTGTAGTTTTGGAGACTTTCTGATCCCAAGACACATCTAAATTCTGCAATTCTCCAGCTGTGATCCTTGGAGATTTTTTGGTCACTCGAACCATCCTCTTCACAGTGTATTGAGACAATATAGGCACACATCCAATTCCAGTTTGATTCATAAAATTTCCAGTTGACTGGAACTTCTTAATTATTGCCCTGATGGTGGAAATGGACATTTTCAATGCTTGTGCTATTTTCATATAGACACTTCCCATTTTGTGAAGTTCAACAACCTTTTGCCGCACATCACAGCTATATTCCTTGGTCTTACCCATTGTTATGAATGACTAAGGGAATGTGTTACCTCATATTTAAACCCCTGTGAAACAGGGAGTCATGCTTGAATAATTTCCTGTTCCTAGTCACCCAGGTGTACTAAAAACGAAACAATAAAGACAATTTTTCACAGCCTTCTGTGCTCATATTTACCACGGGTGCCAATATTAGTGGAGGGCACTGTAGATTATTATAGATTCATTAGATCATTTATGAGTCTATGAATCTATATTTCATGAATTATTCTTTGTTCAGGGATTTTTTTTTTTTTTTTGCATACCTCTGTGCTTTATCCTGAAAAACATACCATAGTTGCATTATATTATAAATCTAGTGCCCTGCATGTATATTTAATTACATCCCAACCAATATAAAACAATTGGTATAAACCTACAAAAAATCATAAATCAAGGCATTTCAATCCAAAAGATAAACTAAACAAAGAAAGCAAAAAAAGACAACTTCATATTTGTCTAGTCAGGTGAATCTTCGGTGCATGTATGTCATATGCCATTTGCATATTCCCAGGAATGGGAAAAGTGCTGATGCTGCAAAGGTTGCTTACTTCTCATATGCTGTCAAAAAATGGGAACAGAAAGAAAAAATAGCAGGAGCAGCTTGAACCCTAAACCCTAGAGTGTGTTCAGCCTTCTTAAAAACTACACTACAGAAAACATTGAAACAAATCTGCAGGAAGACAAGCAAGGCTCAAGTGCTCTCCTGCAACAACCACCACCTTCACCCTCCAACATGCCCAAGTTTACCAAAACATTGCCATGGAGACAGATCACACAAAGGGCTTAATTTGGCCCCTTGGCCACAACAAGATGCTGACTGAATTGAACTGTATCAATAGTGCAGCATGAATATAATGCACCCTCCTCCATAAGACTCACAGGGAACAGAAGACCAGTGATGCACTATAAAAAAAATACAGGTTATAAACAGTGACTTTCATTTGCAGTGAGGAAAGGCTCAACATCGTGGCCTTGGGTGCATCCAGACACATTTTAATTATAATTCCCAGTGTCCATTCCCACTTCTGTAGAGCTGAGGATTATATTCAGCCAGGGTAACCCTCTTTATTACAGGGTCCACTCCCCATGTTCTCTGCTCCTAGTGTCCATGAAATAAATAAATATATAAATAAACAGAAAGAAAGAAAGAAAGAAAGAGCGTCTTGCTGTCCTCTGGCTCCCAGTGGAAATTGGCGAGCCCATCTCAGTGCTTAGCAACCAACCCTGGGGCCTGTTTTGCACAGCTTAATTCAGATGTGAGTTAGAGGAAGTTGATTGGCTGCACTGCCAACCCCTCCCTCTGTCTCTCTCCATCCCTGTCTCTGTCTCTCTCTCTGATGCAGAGACTTCTGCTTGTGACAGTAATGAAGGATGACTCGGATGGTTGCACTGGGACTGTACTCACAAGAGATAATGGTCAAAGTGCTGCTGTGAATGCCATTTAAAAAGTTGAACTGTTCTATAAGAATCAGCTACCAGTTCTATGGAAGGCTTTGTTTTTTGACAAAAAGTTGTAAATGCTATCTACTGTACTATATGAAAGTATAAATACATTTCTGATATTATTTACAGTGATTTTGGAATGAAATAATCCTGAGCAAAAAACAAAATGATGCTAATACATGCTTAACACAAAGAGTTCCAGGTGGAAACATAGTTGGGCTTATTCAGCTTGTGTAGACCAGGAGAACACATTCATAAAGGGTTCTTCAACTAAACAAATTATTCTCTACATTCATTAGACTTCAGGGTCATGGTGGATTTGAAGAGAAACCTGGAAACACTGGGCACATGGTGGGAAAATTCAGCCCAGGTGAGATGCCAATGAATATGTGTTATGGGATGCGCACATAAATTCAGGAGCTCATTCACACCTGGGGCAATTTAACATACCCAATCCTACCTGCATGTTTTGGACAGTTGGAGGAAATCCATAAGAACATAGGAAGATAAACAGTAACCCAACATAGACAGTAACTAGAGCTCAGAATTGAACACTACTAGCTGCACCACTGTGACCACCCAAATTTGGCCACTTCAATTTTAAATTCAGAACAATTTTATAAACACATGTCAACAAACCCGGTAACATGCTTACAAAGAGTATTCTAAATATAAAACTGAAAATAGGATGATACAGCATGGCATGGTATTTAAATGAAGAAAACTTCTCCTAAAGGCATGTCTTCTCTGTGGAAGTCTTTAAATAGCACAATAATTGGTTATATACGAGTAGTTCATTTGGTAAACATTGCAGTGTGCAACATGCTTCAAACTGTTTGCTCTAAATTCAGGTACGTTGTGTGATGTGAGTGAACAGATTCATTTCATTTGCGGATATTATTATGAATTGGGGAAAATAAACATTCACACACTGAGTCATATTACCTTTAATGAAGCAAGCAGGCAAGTAGGATTACAGACAGACGGTGAGTTGACATCACTGAAAAAGACGTTCGTTTCCACACAGTTTGAATTACAGTGGTGTTTTATTGGTGTGCAGAGTATAGGAATAATGCAATAACTCTATTCCCTCCCACTGCTGCTCGTGTACTCCAGCAATGTGCGTGTGTGTTGTGTGTGTGCGATAGAGAGAGAGAGAGAGAGAGAGAGAGAGAGAGAGAGGAATGGTGAATGAAATGAGCTCAACATGGACTCACACCACTGAGGCACAATTTAACATCTTCACTGATAGCAGGTCAATTACCTGTGTGTAATTGCAATAATTCCAATAACGCTGCAGTCATGCTTGACAGTTTCCAGACCAGGTCCAGTAATTGCAAGGTGATGTATATGACTGGGAATCAAAGGAGCGCCACTGGATCTAGGCTTTGCTTTGCACAGTGGAACTGACAATACTTAATGCAATAAAATCTGGGCTTATTAGCATTGCTCTAAATGACAAATTGGTGTGAATACAAAATTGTTCAGGTTATGATTGAGGACAGGAAAGTTGAAGAGGAGAGCCTCAAGTGAGAAACGGAGTGATATTTCAGCAAAAGGCCGTACAAAAACTTGGAATTAACTTAATTTGCAAAATTTAATGCAATGGCATGCACATACAGGCTGTTCAATGAGAACATAAATTGCTTTGTAACTTTATTGTGTCTTGCATGATTTAAAACATGTAACGTTTAACCTGGCAAACATAACCGCAATGGCTTTCAATCTATTACATTCCATGATGTATTCGCCATATGCCTTCATGTAAATGATGTGCAACACCAAAGTGTTGATCTTTGAAGATCTTTGTTCTAAGAAGAATCCAGAGCTGAAGTGGTTTTACCAGGAAAAGAAACTCTGCTCCTAGCTGCACACACCAGGACATTTAGTAACATGAAGCAACAAGAGGTTCATGTGACTGGAGTACATTTACTGAAGTAATTAAACCCCAAAGCAGAGAGAAGATCAGCAAGAGAGCTGCGGGACAGAGAAATATTGCCCAATAGTGGGGCCATTTTGCTAATAGGCCCCGCATGATGATGGATCTCACAAAGTGGCCTCTGCGCATTAGCAGGAAGGCATTAATAAACAGGAATGGGTTAATAGTGCAGAAAAAAAAAGCCAGAAGTCAGACCATGGGGGGGTGGAATATTCCTTTCTTAAGTCAGCTGTAAGTAATTACGCCATGGTGCGCTTCTGACGATTACCATAACAGAGCAATTGGACGTGAAAAATGGATAATAGCATGGACATGGAAGTGTGTTTAGAGAGCGCCTGGGAGAGTTGGTTAATATGGCGCATTCCACTCCTCTCCCAGGCCATGCACACTGGCGATCTGTGCATGTGGGGCTGCCTAGTGCTCGGTAGGGCACCCCTCTGAAACTTTTCAAGTTTATAAATTGTGACAAGGCCTCTCTAGCAGTTAACTCCGAATTTTGTCCTCTGTATTTGGCAGCTGTCCATTCCATACATATACATGGCAAGACATTTCACAGCCATCCAAATGAAAGGCGAGAACCTTGAAAATCTATAGGATCTTGGCTTTGGCCCATTAGATTGCAGTGTGTCATGGAGAAACATGAAACGCTCCTGCTCGTGTTTAACGTTCTCGCCTTGGCATTAGGCTGCTCAAATTATTCCCTCTTCAGATCCCAGAATAGCCTTTAATCAAACCTACTACTCAAGCATAAAAAAAGTAGCTCTCCTATTGGCAGGTTAGTTGCTCCTTAATCTCACATTAATAATGTTCATATGGAATAATGAAAATATAATAGAACAGACCTCCATCGTGAGCAGCTGGCTGAAAAATGTATTACACATTCCTAAGCTCCAGCATACACTTCCTGCTGATCTGTGGCTTCCTCCTGGACCAGGTCTATGCCTGCATTCTTGAAAGGTGGGATAGTCAGCTGTGATTGACAGACACAACTCATTAAGTAGTCATGAACATTATATATAAGGGCAATGACCTTGTATTATGATTTACATTATAATTAGTGTAAATTATGACTGAAAAATTATATGATGAGAACAATTTATTTACATTTGTACTGGTCCTTGATGATGAACTTGATAAAAGAGAAACCAGTGAAAGAGCAGATTATGTAATACAGCTGTTTTTTTTTGGGTTTTTTTTTTTTTAAGTATTAGCATCTTTAAATGGTGAAATATTACAACATATGGTTAACAACTAAGTTGCACTACTTAAATGTTATGCCTAAGATGCTTGTAATAAGATGATTGTGGATATTTAAAAACAAACAATCCATCAAAAAAAATAACATAGAGAACACATGCTCTATGTTAAAAAAAAAAAAAAAAAGTGGCAAAAAGTCACAATATATCATCATACAAAATTTGCATACACTGTATAAATTGATTCATCACACTATGGTGGTCCAGCGGCTAAGGATCCCATCCCAGGTTTGATTCCTGGACAGGAAACCAGCTCAGCGACTGGGTTGCGCTCAGTGTCGGTCCCATGAATGGATAAAATGGCATAAAAACCTGTGCCAAATTAAATGTATGGACCAATGATCTACTGGGGTGACCCCTAATAGGAGCAGCTGAAAGAACAACAACATTGATTTGTCATGGTCATTTGCAAAATGTGTTGTATGAAGAAGGAATATTTTCTGAAGACACAACTAGTGAGTAGTTAGGAAATGGTTACAGGTGGAATAACTTGCTTTTATTAACTTCGTTTTTAACAAAAGTTTAAAGCAAAGATCAAAGAAGTACATTGGTAGGACAAACAATAGTGATCAGTGATTAGTCATTAGGAACAATGGTGATCAGTGATTGCTCATTGGGAACAGAGGTGATCAGTGATTGGTTGTAGGGAACAGTGTTGATCAGTGATTGGTCATCCAGAACCTCAGTCAGGCTGTACACACTGGTCATAAGTCGACCAAACCTGCTCCCACTCAACTTGTATAACAGCAGCTGTCATGTGAGCTGGAGAGCCATGTAAAGTGCAGGACCATCACTAGCATCCAAAAGTCGTTAAATTTGTTTAAATTTCATTTAAATTTCATTTAAACTTTTCAGAATAAGGTCACTAATGAGGTCTAATATCTAACAACAAAGCCACTAAGTTGACAACACTGATTAAAAGTGTATGTAAAGGTACAATTTTCACCGAAAAGCAGGAAGTGAGATCACAGTATGTCTGCTCTAAAGGCTACATAACTTCTAGTTCTAGGGAGTGGGAATGTATTGTATCTCTGAAGTCGAAGTGATTGAAAGGATTGTGTTTTTTCCTACATGCACAATATGGCTGGTGTGTATGGTGTGTCCACACCAACTCACACAATGTGGACATTCAGATCTGACACCCAGCACATGGGTCTGACATTGTTCTTGACTGTAAAGGAATGACATAAGAAAGAGGATGGAAAATAAAGCCTATTTAAATCCAAACAATCCCAGTAGTCATAAGCTCACAGGTTCCACAGCTGGATTAACACTTCACCCTGGACCACTGAGCTCAAGGGTCAGAGGTCATTCAGCAGGGCAGTGCTTCCTTTGGGAGGCTCAAAACATCATTTCAATAACAACGGCATTCCTAGTCAACTGAGAAAAACCAGAGTAACCTTGATAACAAAAGATATACGAGTAGACTATCTATGGCAAAGTTTAACTTACCTTCTATAGTCTTTAGATTTTCAAGCCTTTAGAGATTTGATGCTTCTCAGGGCAGACATATGTGGTAGATCATCTTTTATCTTATAAAGAAAAGGGCAACAAAAAAAAGCCAGGGATACTAATCTTTTCATCACCTCCCTAGCTGCCATTATAGAAGGTTCCTCTGGCAGATGGTCCAAAAAATGGAGCCAGAAACAATAGCTCATCTCCAGTGGAAAAGAGCACACTCTTGCAAAAGCTTACCCAGCACTCCTAAAGAGGCCAAATTCAGAGCCGTGCTTGCATGGCCATCATCCAGTGCGTTTGCTCAGATATATTTAAGGGGGGCTGTATTTGGACCAGGCTGTAAACTGACAGCTCAATCTTTCGTGTGTCACACAGCCAGTTGCCTGATTCCTCCACGTCTGCCTGGCAGAGATGGACCTCTCCAGACTGGCAGCCACAAAGCCTTCACCCTGGTTGCCCTGCCAAGAGCCCGGCCACCTCCTACAGCCTCCACTCACACTGCTTCACTTAAAAGATTTACAACAGGCAGGGGTATTTTCAATACTCAGCTGCATTTCTCTCTCTTTGTGCATGCATGTGTATATGTATGTGAGATCGATGCAGTCAACTAGAAAGGCCTGTGCAAGGTCAAAACTCTGCAGGCTGACTCTCGCCACCAATCTTTCCAGAGAACCCAGAAAGTTTCACTCTCAAAGCTCAGAATAAATATTTGTTGACAGTGTGCCATGCGACTCCCTGTGCCCTGGACACGATGGATCTAAAATAAGGCTCTGCTAAGGGTCTTTCCAAGGTTCTGCACAGAAAAACAAAACTGAATTTCTCTTGGAAAGCACACTTAAATGAGTCAGTGGCCACTGCAGCCCACACAGAGGTATGGACACACAGACGAGAGCAGGTGAGACAAAGCTTCACCTACACAGCACAGCTACATCCTGCTTCTGTCATGTTCTGGTCCTGTATCTATTTATAAACATTTAGCTTCTAATCAGCCTGTACATGATTTTGCAGAGGATTTTTTTTTTTTTTTTGTGATTGTTGAAGCCAAAAATGCTTGATTTTGGGTGGCTTTTTCAAAATTTGCGGTGCAATTTGTGGAGATGTTTGTGCTTTTTTTTTTTTTTTCCAGAAAACTACTTGAATTGGCAAAATTGCTATTGCAAGAAATTGCAAAAATGTCTTTCGCAATGATGTTGGTTGGTAAATGAGACCTTCTAGCTGTACTCCTGTTCGACACACGTGAATCAAAGAGAGCTTTGGCTGAATGTGTGTTGTGATGATGTCACATGACGCATCTTGTCCCAAATATGCAAAAAAATCTGAAAATGTTTATTTCAGGAAATGCATATCACTTAATGAGAAACGTCAGGGAGTTGTACGTATATAAATAAATAAAAAAATATCCACAATTATCTGCAACCATATAAAGCTAATGTCCCTTTGTTCCATATGTGATGTGATGCATGTTTATTAGTGATGGATACTAAATTAAATTACAAATCACATTACAATTTTTTTAAATTATTGAACATTTATTTAAATATTTTTTTAACTGGCCAACTCAGTTATCGTTGCTGCCTCACAAGTCCGTACTGTCTGTGCATGTTTTCCATGTATCCACATGTGGGTTTCCACTGGGTTCTCTGGTTTCATCCCTAGGAGTAAATGAATGCATGAATATGTGTATGTGTGCATGGTGCGTGTCGATGGACTGGCTTCCATCTGGAGTGTATTTCTCTGGACAAGAGTGTGTTTCTTCCTACCCTGGGCAGGCTATGGCTCCACTGTGACTTTCAGCAGGATAAAACAGTTAATGAAAATAAACAAATCTAGAGATAGGCATAATAAAAAAAAATTCGGTGTAATCTTCAATAATTTCAGCAGAATTATTTCTTTTGTCCATACAGTATCTAGTGTATTACAGTAGTGTGCAAATGTGTGTGTGTTCAGCTCTGGTCAACTAAGTTATTGCATCCAAAGCAAAAGTATGTGAAAAATGTAGCAAACTGTTATACATTTTAGGTGTTGTATTGCAACATAAACAAACTATCAAAAAAGCATTATCCTGCAAATTCAAACACAAAAGTAATTAAAAATGTAAAAATGGTATATTACTTCACCAGCTGCAGTGAATAATACCTGCATATGCACACACACACACACACACACACACACCTTACTTCACAACACTTCCTCTAACCAGCACTTCTGACCACTGACCATTTTTTTTCCTGTCTGCACGTTGGACAGCGAGTGAATGAATTAGATGTAAAAGTGGCCTTGGCCGACCGTTAGTGGTCAGCCTGAAGGTTGAAACTATTGTATACCAGAGAGTCAACAAAACACACACACACACACACAATTCCATACACCAAAAGCAGAAAACAAAGCTGATTATAATGGTGATGTATATGGTTAACCATCTATTAAAGTACACACCACAAACAGGCCACTAACTGCTCTTTGCCTTCCATTTAATATTGGAAAGGTATTTTATGCTGATTTTAAAGGTTATACAGTTCCTTGGTGCTTTCTACACAATACATAAACAGCAGGCCTTGTTAGCGCCATGTAACATGAATCTAATTAGGACATCCTGATTTGGAGTACGGTGTAGTTGGAGCTTGTGTTCCCAGTTCAGATAGGAAGAGAATGAGAGTGAAACAGACAGAGTGTTGGCCTAAGAGGCTTCCCACATTGGCAGTGTGAGTGTGCTGCCTGGCGCAGGTGGACACTGAGGGGACGAGTGTTGGTGCCTGGTGCCCCCCAGCCTCCAAAATCCTGGCACAAGGAGCCCAGTCCCTCACCCACTGAGCCTGGACAGAGATGGCCGACGGGGACAGGCCCAGTCCTGTAGGACAAGCAGGCAGATGGTGTCTCCACTGCTCTGAGGAAGGGGACACACTCTCACACACATACACACATGCATGCCTGGCATTTGGCCCAGCCTTTGCCTATGCTCATGCAATCGCTAGCTCTAAAGTCCAAACCTTCAGAGACTTAAGGAGGGCTCCAGCCAGCCAGTCCTCTTCATCCAGTCAATTACCCCCAGCCACCCACATACACACACACACACACACACACACACACACACACACACACACCACACACACACTTTGCTCGCCAGCAACAGGCAACTTCACAGACCAGCGCACACACTCTTAGCCCACCCATCAGAGCAGCCTGGGACTGGCACTCTGGCACAACAGACTGTAGAGAGGAGTGTTAAAAGTGAAAAAGAGCGAGAGTTTGTAATGAAACAGATGTGGGAGACCCAGCGGTCCCTTCTTTGTGTGCGTGTTTGTGTGTGGTGAACTGAGCTGCTGCTTGTGTATGTTACCTGCGGCTGGTGTGCAGATGTCCTGCGCTGATCCTCTCTACATGCCTGCAGCCACAAAGCAGGACACACACACACACAAACACACACACACAAACACAAACAGTCTTGTATTACTATTTTTTGTATGGTAAATCCATCTACCGCTAACTGTAACCTTAAAATACTCCATCTTTTTCTTCATCATAAATCTCTATCACTATATCTGTAGCATAAGTAAAAGAAAGAATTTATTTTTATTTATTTATTTTTTTTTTTAAGAATAAAAAGGTTTACTTTGTACTGTGCTAATGAAACGTTGAATAAAACTATATAAGAACAGTTTTGGTAGGACATCTTCTCTACTTTCACATCTTAAGGGTGTAAAGTGAAAATAGCCACATATTATACATTTATTGACAGAGAAACACCTGTCCTTATTTATATACTCTATAAATAAATAAGTATATAAATCTACTCTAATAAATGTACTCTATAAATTTACAAATGCTGGAGTGTTGCTTTCATCAAATCTCAGGATCATTTCAGCCTTTCAAATAAAATCTGTAAAATAATGTGTAAACGTCTCACTGGAGAACAAATACGGTATATCACAAATCATACAATAATGGGGACTTTTAAAAAAAAAGAGACATAAATACATGACCAGAAAACCACATAGCAAAAAAATAATAATAATAATTAAATTAAATAAAAAGAAAAAAAATGCATAGACACACCAACTTTACAGTTTCCTTTATACAATTCTTTACATCACATGCATAACTACACACACACACACACACACACACACACACACACTTATGTTTGACCTACTATTTTTATGAGGACATTCCACTGACATAATTATTAGTGAAACTAATTAATGCTATGTCTACAACTAAATTTAACCCCAGTAACCAAAAGAAAACCTTTTTTTTTAAATGAAAGTTGTTTTTTGTTAATGTCCCCACATGGTCAAAACTGTCAAGAAATGTATATCCTTGTCGATACATTTCCACCAAGATATAAAAACAAGCCCACACACACAATCACAAACTTTCTTCCTCACAACTGCAGAAATAAAAAAAAACCAAGCAGACAAACAAACAAACAAAAAAAACCTTGTCCACAACATACATTTGAATATATCAAACCATAGGTGCCTGCTTGTCAGCTATAAAATAATCCATAATACATATCAGTTCTCTTTCGCATGGATCTGTTCGTCATGCATGTTCTTTGTTTACCTGCATATCCACACAAAGCCAGCACACTACAACACACTCTCTGTCTCTCTCTCTCTCTCTCTCTCTCTCTCTCTCTCTCTCAAAGACACACACACACACACACACACACAACATATCTAAGCTCAGGAAAGGTTGGGGGTGGAAGATAAAAAAGCAGACGGAGGCATAAAAAAAGAAGTTGGACTATCAGTCGCCATAGCCACTCGCTTACGTCAACATGACAGGTGTAAGTTTCACAAACTTAAATGTCCGGATTAGCCACTAGTGGTTCTCTTCGTATGCATACCTTATGGGAATTGATTCCATTTGAAATGCAAGGCCAACGGCAAGATTACAGAGGCAGAGCCCCGTGGCGAGGTGTATGCTGCAACTAAACGCCCGGATTTAAATAATTGTACAGGCTTAGTACCCAAATCAGCACAGAACAGAATGAACGGATTATTGCAAGCAACTTTCTACATTTCTGACTGCTTTGCTCACTGAAATACCTTATGCCGAGAAACTGAGTGTGTGCATGCATGGGCCTACAGTTGCAATCAAAATGATTCAATCCCCATTGCAAATCAGGTTTATTGTCAAAATTTTCAGCTGTTTGCAATGAACAAATCAAACAAAAGCAATTGAAATAGTTATGAATGCTTCGAGTGGTTTCCCCAAATTCAACTGGAAATGCAACTTACAATGATTTCTCCAATTTCAGTGTTATTCAACCCCTTCATGGCAAGCATCTTTAGTACTTAGTAGAGCACCCTTTTGCTGTTATGACCTGCTGCAAACGAGATGCATAGCCAGACATCAGTTTCTGGCAGTGTTCCTGAGGAATCTTAGCCCATTCCTCATGAGCAATGGCCTCCAGTTCAGTAATATTTTTGGGTTTGCATGCTGCAACCGCCTTCTGCAAATCCCAACAGATATTTTCTATGGGGTTCAAGTCAGGTGACTGTGATGGCCCTGTAGAAGCTTCTAAGACTTCTTCTGCAACCAAGGCTTGGTGGAATTTGAGGTATGCTTGGGATCATTGTGGTGTTAGAGGTCCAATGATGCTTCAGCTTCCTCACAGACAGCATGACGTTTTCTCCTAGGATTTCCTGATACTTCAATGAATCCATCTTGCCTTCCACACGATGCAGGTTTCCAGTGCCAGAGGATGCAAAGCAGAACAATTGCACCACCGAGCCACCACCATGCTGGACTGTGCACAGAGTGTTCTTTCTTCTGCCTCCAGACATACCGTTGATCCAGCCGAAAAGTTCCAGTTTTGTTTCATCGCTCCACAGAACAGAATCCCAAAACTTTCGTGGCTTATTTATATGATTTTGAGCCGACTTTTCTTGTGCTTTTGGGTCAGTACTGGTGTCTTGGAGTTCTGGCATGGAAACCTTCTGCGTTTAGTACGCGCCTTACTGTGATCACTGAAACCTCAGTACCTGTTGCCACGAAGTCTTGCTGCAGGTCTTTTGCAGTCATTCGAGGATTTTTCACAACCTGCCTTCTCAGGAATCTGGTTGCAGCCATTGATATCTTCTTTTTTCTGCCCCGTCCAGGTATTTCATGAATTTTCTACCCCAGGCCAGTTCACGTATTTCATGTGTTCCAGCTCAAGCAAGTAATGAAGCCCTTGATTAGTTGCATCAGGTGTACTTGAGACAAACCTGTTTTGCATATGTGTGCTGTTGTGATGGATTCTATTCAGGGTGTTGAATAATTTTAAGACTGGAGAAATCATTATTTGTTGCATTTTCAGTTGAATTTGGGGAAACCACTTGAAGCATTCGTTGTGTTGAACTATTGCAATTGCTTTTGTTTGATTTGTTCATTGCAAACAGCTGACAGTATGTAAATTTTGACAATAAAACTGATTTGCAATGGGGGTTGAATAATTTTGATTGCACCTGTATATGTGTGTGATTAGAAAGACAAAAAAATATTTCAGAAAGTAAAGTAAAGTGAGAGCATGGGAAACAGTGGGAGAAGTAAGAGAGGAGTGCCATGGAGGAATATATATTCAGCATGTGTGTGTGTGTGTGTGTGTGTGTGTGTGTGTGTGTTCATGAGGGGAGGAATATAAAGGTGTTAAAAGGAGGTGAAGAGAGAAAAGGAATAGCTAATGAGAAGAGGGATAAGGAGCATGTCCTGACTGATTCGTCAGATCGCTGAAGAGCCCAGCTGAACAGATTCAGGCTGAGTAAAGCAAAGCTCAGGGAAAGAGTGTTTAGCATGAAAGGCCAGCGTCACCCTCAGGAGACATGAAGAAGGAGAGAACACTCTTATACAGCCTGCTGAATCCTCACTCCCTTACTCAGAAACCTCGAAGGTATGGCGCCCTTGCCGACGCCATGTTTATTTCATGCGGCCAATCACTGTAATCTGATCATTAGCCTTCTGCTCCACCTGAGCGGGGCTCCAGACGGCCCGAGCCAAAGTGGCTCTACACACTCGCACTTTAATCATTGCCTTCTCCAGTTTGTCCCGTACACAGAGCACGTTTGAGCAGAGCTGCTTGCACATGTCGATGAAGTGGTGAGGAAAAGCCCGAGTTGAGGTGAGTCTAATTGCATTGATGTGGGCTAGAGTTCATTTGCACTAGGCCACTCTTGTTTGTTGTCTCCACATTAGCATACAAGGTGATAATTACACGAAGCATTAATATTAAAGCTCCAATTGGGTACTGACAAAACGACACTGCAAACATCCAACAAGCTCGGGGCTTACTAACACAGAGAGTAGAAAATAGGTGTATTTAAGTTACTGGGTTATTTCTTCTTATATGCCTGATAACACAACTTTAAAGTCTTTAAAGAAAAAAGTCTGTAAACATTCAGTAAAGTCTACAATCATCAACAAGATCTGAATATATATAAATAAAATAAAAACCAAGCTTTTCTCCACGGAGTTGTATTCTATAGGAATTTGTGGGTTCAGCTGGGTCAGCAATGCTTCAAAGACACTGAATGGGCATTACGGTGAATATTTTCTTTACACTTTATTTTGCAGAAAAAGGTTAAGTGCCTCTGAAACAGTAGGTTCAGTCTGAAATGTCTGAGCAAATGTCTGAAGTGGACAAAGTAAGTGCCACAAAAACCTGGGTCAAGCAGCAATTTCTTTCACTAAGATCATGCAAAGACACTCAACACCTTCACAAGTCCCTTTATATATTAATTAAAAAACTGTATTTAATGATTCCAAAATAACCATTTATTGTTTCAGTACTTATGGCTGCCAGTAGAGTTGGAATGGAAATCCTCAACACCAACACCAAAAATCTTCAACATAAATCATATATGGAAATCAACACTCTTGTGAATAATTTACATGTGAATTTTACATGTAGAGTTTAGACACTTCACATTACGTTTCTTTATAATATAAGATAATGTTTGCACCTCCAGGGTTTGGGGTCCGATTCTCCTCTCCACCCTGTGTGTGCGGAGTTTGCATGTTCTTCCCATGCTTTGGGGGTTTCCTCTGGGTACTCCAGTTTCCTCCCCCAGTCCAAAGACATGCACTGTAGGCTGATTGGCATCTCTAAATTGGCATCTCTGTCCGTGGTGTGTGAATGGGTGTGTGAGTGTGTGTGAAATTGTGCCCTGTGATGGACTGGCACCCTGTACAGGGTGACCCCTGACTTGTGCCCCGAGTTCCCTCGGATAGGCTCCAGGCGACCCTGTATAGGATAATCAGTATGGAAAATGGATAGATGGATGGATAATATAAGATATAATATAAGATTATAATAATCTTATATTTAATTGATTTAAATCTTAATACATAGGAAATAATAAGAAACACTCAATAAATTGGACCATATTCATGATATTTCGCTTGTTGTCATTTTTCTGAAGTGTTGAGTGTGCAGTTTCAGGTCGTTACATGGTCAAGTGCACCTCCACATGTTTTTTCATAATCACATCTGAATTGTATTGCAGAACATACGATCCTCAGGACTGAACTTGAGAAATACTTGTCTAAAGAATATTGCCAAACAAAATCTTTAACGTGCACCTATTATGTTTTTTTCAAATATTACCTTTTATGTAGCGTGTTATAGAGCTGTTTGTGAATGTAAAGTCTGCAAAATTTCAAAAATCAAAGTGCATGACAAACAGGGTTATTGACTCGCAGAAGAAGGAACCGATTCTGAACAGCTGAAACGAGTTGTTAGTGATTCCAGACTTACTTCCTCTACTAATCTACATAGGTTTGTAACAAAAAAACCTGCCTCTGGTCTTCACTAGCTGCTCGCAAACAGATGGAACCAAATCTGGTTATGGTAGTGGGCGTTTCCTTTTTGAAACACGCTGATAGCGGTAGACTAATCACAACAGACTGGGACATGTGACCAATCAGAGCAGAGTATGCTCTCTGAAAGGAGGAGTTTAGAATGAATCCTTTAGAACGGATCATTGAACGAGTCGTTTGTGACACTGGGGGAAAAAAGATAATGCTGTAATTTAAATTATGAGCACATTAAAGTGTTTTTTGACCTTGCATGCATGTAAATCTATTGTATGAGACCTCTAAAACAAAATTAGGCATGTTTTAAAACCATAATAGGTGCGCTTTAATAGGGGTGCAATAGTAAAAAAAAAAAAAAAAAAGAATGTGGGTAGAAGTGCAAAAAGAAGGAAACTCATGTATATAAGGCAGAAATAAAGAATAATACATTACAGACCATGCAGTTATGCAAAATGAATCCACATCGTTTTGGTGCGATGTGGCCAATGCCAAGTTATAACCATGATAAACAACCAAGAAACCAGATAGATTATACTATAGAAACATTAAAGTATTAGAACAAGCACAGTAAGATAAATCTATCATTCAAGTTATACCCGGAACTACTGTCCAAGCTTTCTGTAGTTAAAATGGTATACGGATGCCATTCATGTGCATTTACCTACCAACACATCCCTGCTTGGGTTGTTTACCATGCTTTAGGTATTTGTTTAAAGAAAGAAAATGATTCAGACTCACAACATGGTGCTTTGAAAATGAAAATAAGAGTAAAGACCATACTGAGGCCTGTCCGTCTCAGAGTGAGAAATGCTAAACCAAAAGATAGAAGACAGAATAAAGAGAGAAAATGACATAGAGATGAGACAGAAGCAATAAGGGGGAAAAAAAAGATTCAGAAGAAAATGTCAGACATGTTGATGACCAAATTCCAGACAGGCTGGGCGACATCAGAGACTAACTACACCATATGCAATGCAGAGTCACCACTTTGTGAAAGCGTATAACCAAGAGCAGATGGGAACATGGACATGGAGGTCATTATACATATAAGACAGGATATACAGTACTATACGACATATTAAAGAATAAAAGTTGAGCTAGCAATGCTAGGTGTTTATGTGCATGGCTACAAACTATACCCTCTGTTGTTTTGACAATTCGTCTTTAAAGTGACAACTCACCAGGTGACAAGAGCCCTTCAGATGTGGCACAGGACAAGTGAAGGGACTATTCATCTGTCGGATAGGCTTCAGCTGTGTGTCAATCACTTTCTAACACTTGGGCCGTTCTGTTTTTACCATCTACTCTCAGAGAGGACACAAACGAGCTGGACAACAGCATCATCCCACTTCTCCTTGCTCATCTTCCCCCTCTGCTCCAGCTCTCTTGTTAAGAAATTATGCTGATTAAATCTTCATGAGGCCGTGGGGTTGGGCTTGGCCGTATTTGAGTCTTTTCTAAATGTGTAAATAATTTAATCCTCGAGTGGATTTATCCAGCAGCTGGGCACAATACCCAATGCAGGAGTGGTGCATCAAGGGAAACCTAACCCTAATCCTAACCCTTTCTACCTCCACTTCTAGATCACACCATACACTATCAAATAAATGTCTATATCACAACTTCACACATGAAGTATTAACGTCATTGTTTCATTTACTATTTGCTAAAGTGCGGAATTGAATTTGAGTCCAAAGGGCCTCACACTGACACCAGGCCAGAGCTCAAACACTATGCAGTGTGTGAACATTTATATGACACTACACACTGTGAGGTCGTTGTTACAGATTGAGGCAATTGTGAGCTCAATGCAAAACTCCTTTACACACACACACACCCTCATACACACAGTGGCCAAATGAGAGATACGTGAACAGGCAGAGAGAAAGAGACAGATTAAAGGAGAAAGACACAAAAAAGAGAGCCCTGGCGGTATGCTGGTTAGATTAATGTCACCTCTCCCCATCAGTTGGTGATACATCTATTTCTTTTCTGCTTTTCAGCAATCACCAGTTACATTTAAATATATCAAGTCATCTGAAAGTGACAAGTCATAGTGGAGCGATAATGACTTGGGCTGAAGCAGCTCTGCAGGCCAGCTGGGCAGCATTTGGGAATAGGGATAGTAATACAGGCAGATAAAAGATTCCACTCTCTATTTAAAAGTAGGAGGGCGCTGGCTCCCCCCTGGAGCTAGCAGCAGCTGAAGATTGCGATGGCAGGACCCCAATCTCATCCTTCTGCCAGGCCTGTTGGAGCAGCCAGTCCCGGCTGAAATACCTGGCCTTCCCGCACCTCCCGGGCCTCCAGTACCACGTCACCCCTAATCAAATAAATAACTCAAATGAAGAGATGTGTGAATTACTTTTTGGTACAGTCCTGTGCTTCGGTGAGTCTCAGTCGGGGGGCCTGGCAGGGAGTCTGCGTGTTTTTATTTTTTTTGGTGTTTTTTTTTTTTTAAATACAGGTACAGAATTAGGTGTGTTTGAGAGAGAAAGCCCAACACGGGCAAGTCTAGGCATAACTCTTACACACACACACACACACACACACACAAAAACACACAATGTATGAGACTGATCTGGACACTCATATTATTGTTGCTCTGCTGTATTTTTTTCGTATTTCTTCAATTTGTAATGGTTTGGAAAAAGAAAAAAGGGGATCAAAACAGGCCAAGCAATAGCTGTTCAAAATCCAGAGACAAATGTTTTCATAGCGAAAGCCTTTACTACAGTGTGTAGTGATCTGAGGAATTCTTTGACAACATCAGCCAAACTATACAGAGCCGCAATTCCCCTCATATTGCACTTGTCTTAAGAAGCTGGCACTGAAGTGACTGCTCTGGTGGAAAGCACTTAAAAAAAGAAAGTGCCAGGATCTCCAGCTTCAAAAGAAGAAACCAGACAAGCAATTAATGCAAGGGGTAAAAATATGTGAATGTATTTCACTCATTTGCTGACCTGAAACCAGGTTACATGGCTATTTCCATTCCAGGGCAGGACTTTTCTTCAGTGTCAACCCACACAGCTGCTGGCTTGTGAACAAAGGTTATGCTGACAGTGCCTTGGAGACACAAGACCATGCTTATTAGTTCAAAGGACACCTCTTGACTAAATATATATATATATATATATATATATATATATATATATATATATATATATATATATATACTTGACAGGGGTTCGGCACTCACACAACAAACAATAAAAGCAAAATGCTAACACCATAACTATGATTTGATTTATGTGTATGTGTATGTGCGTGTTTGAGAACCAGAAATAGTGTGTATTAGAGTTTATGAACTTGTTTTGACCTTGTGATTCATCCATAATGCATAATCAGTAGAAACTTTATGAAAGTTTAATAAAGAAAAAATAAATTATTTTCTTGCGTTGTAGCATTATGTCTGTGTAATCTTCATATAATCAGAGGGATTGCATTTGGATGAAATACCAGGATACAGGACCTTCCTGTCTCTCCAAACGCTGCTGTGGTTTCCACAAAACAAGCCTCCCTCTCTCTCTCTCTCGCACACACTATTGCGACGTCAGATCTACAGCGATTCCAAGAAGAGGAGTAAAAATGCCTTCTACTCTCGCAAAAAAAAAAAAAACATTGTTCTCTCTTTCTGCCATCGTTGCAGAAAACCTCACACTCTGGAGTAACACATCCATAAACAGAAGAGGAAAGAGGAAAAATGTATTTGGCCAAAGCAGCACATCCATTGCCCCCCCCCCCCCCCCCAACACACATTTCATTTTAAGGGAAAACATGTTACAACTTTAAGAACGTTAGATGCACCTCAGCAACCAGGCCTGCACTTTCTGAACGCTTAATCCCTGTCTTTATTTGCTGGGATTTGGAAATTAATCTACAGTAAGCCACATCCCATGCAGCTTCATCCAGGAGATATGAGCTTCCAAACTTGCCTGATAGTCTGCAGTCAGCTGCCAATGAATACAGATGCTCCCACCTTTATATGCCACATAGATCTGGTTTCTGACACACAGGTGGAGAGGTCTTCCTCCAAGTTCTGCATTATAATTTACCATAATAATTCTCACATGACTCAGGTGGACCATTCATCTCCAAGTTTCAGACAATAGTTATGTATGTATTTCTTTCTCCCTACTTTTTCTCTTTACCTTATAGCTAATACATAGTCATCTGAACTGTTAGTTATCAGGATTATTGTCACCTCTGGCTTGCTCATTAGGTAACAAAATCTACATCTGTAAAGCTACACTGGGACAACGTCTATTGTTAAAATGGATATACAAATAAAATTGAATTGAATCATTTATGCACATATGTGTGTATGTGTGCATATATATATATATATATATATATATATATATATATATATATATATATATGCACACATACACACAGCTACTTTAATAGAAAAACCTATACACCTGCACATTCATGCAATTATTCATTCAGCCAATCATGTGGCAGGCCTGAGACTGGGCAGTTGAAGATTAGAAAAGGACCATATACACAATTATATTTTATTTAAAAAATTATTATTATTATTACAGATTGAAATTATTGAAATTATGCTTAAACATCATCTTATCAACTTCAACAATATAATCAAAACCTAAACAGCAGTGCATCTGAGACCTACTATAACAGTTAGTGCATCCCAAATCGCACACTTATGCACTATTCTACGTCATTTTATAGTATAAATAGTGTGATTAGTGTGTTCACACTGAAAAACCCAAAAAAACGAAATGTGGAATGATGGACACTTCATGCACTCAACGATTGCAGCTTTCCTTACTTAGCGGATGGGGAGGAGTTATATCAGGCTCAGATGCTGAACGATTAAAAAAATATGTTTACATTACCAGCAGCCATAGCCACAACCACAACTTACTATGTTGATTTTAAATTGTACAAGCAAAAATCGCCAGCGATTGGTCTTGTTGGGCTTGTTGGGCATAAAAGGAAACATTAACATAAACAGTCAAATGTACCAATTCATTTTTGTTATCTGTTTGGCTATTTCCCTAATGCTAGAGCCATCACATTACGTGTGTTTGATGTAAATTGCCCAGTTAGTACAATACCAAAAGTGTGCCATTTGAGACAATACTACCCTTCTAAAATTCATACACTAGACGGCAGCATGTATAGTGCATAGTATAAATATATAGTGTATAGTATGTCATTTGGAACACAGAAGAGACCTAAAGTACATAAACTGCACAACACAAACAGAGGATTTCCCCTTTCCACTTTCCTGAGCTTAGTTGAGCTTTTCCCTGCTGTTCTAAATGTTTATTTTTTTTTCTTTTTGCAGTTTCCAGCTCACATCAGGAGAAATTACAGTCATCTGGCCCTACGTCTGTACTTGTTACTCATGCTTTTACCAATCCGCTATGGTCCAATGTTTTGGTTATGCTGATTGAAATATAGGCACTGTCCTTCTGGAAAACCACTTTATGTCAACATGTCAATACTGCCAATGGAGAAATAAGTCAAAAATGATCAGACTGTCAAATCATATGCTGCGTGAAGCTTTGCAGCGTGGATATGCTGGCTGGACCAGAATCAGCGAGATTTTGACCAGGATTTCGTGCAGCGTGTCTTATGTTTCAAAATTAATCCTACTGAAAAAAACCATGGGTTCCTTTCATTCCTTCATTCCCAACTGTCATTGCCATGGTTACAATATATTAAGCCTAAGAGATGCGGAAGGATGAGGCGCAAAAGAGAAAGGAGAGAGTGTGCAGCTTTGATTCTCTTACCGTTTCAACTGCCATGAAAGAGAAAAATCTAAATCTTAACAAAGAGCAAATTATATATTACCGGGCTCATTGTTCTATGAACGGGAGGAGGGAGAAAAGCCAAGTGACAAAGAGAGTGCATGCCTGCTGCTTAATTAAGGCACAACTTAACTCCTTTTAATTAAATGTGTTTCTTCTGGTGAGGAGGAGCTGGGATTGTTAGGGTAAACAGTAAGGAGGAGTGGTGCTTTGTGGAGAACTAAAGGCAATGTACACAGGGGTGAGGAATCAACGAGAGAGGAAAAAAAAACAACACATTTAATAAAATTAGAGAGGACAGATTAGTCTGGAAACAGCTCTTGACCCAGGTAAGATTCCTCAGGCTGAGGGTCTCACAACACTGACCATCACTGCAGTCACCGGCTCCACACACATAGAATAGTTATTTAAGTCGAATTCAGTCTTCTTGTGGAGATTGTATCAAATAAACAGTATTGCTGGAAGCTGTTAAAATTTCATGCAAATTCTGATCATGTGGTCACTGCTCTGTGTGCTTCAATCTCCCACACAGGTCATAGAGGCAGTGCTATTGAGTGGTATACACACCCTCTCAGACCCAAGTTAACTGTTGTACATTATTGTTTATACTCTGCTCTCAGAAGGCCAAAACATGACAGAGTAACACCAACACACTCAGAAAAAAATTACACATACTGTATGTACACCATGCTGCTCTTGATTAATATTAAAAGCTACTTTATCCTTCATTCCAAATGTGTCTAAAGCCTTTGGAAAGTTATAAATGCATTCTGGACATGGGTCAGGTCCAAGGCTGTTCGAAATGTTCACTCTCCATGAAAGAAACATCTGAAACACTACAGCAGTTGGCCTGTAGACTCTGCAGCTATGAAAAGATTAACATAATTTTTGGCACTCTACAGTGTCACTCTATTACTATCATATCTCTAGTAACTTGTAGCTTATTTCTAACTAGTAGTTTGCCTAAATCTCCTGAGATTAGATCACAGACAGTGAAAAAACACTTTTTGTTTTTATTATGTAGCCATTCATTTTGTACCTTTTGTGACCACATACAATGCACAAGGAAGAAATCACATGTTCTGCAAATGAATCTTTAGTGGCACCCCCTTAGTATGCTCTAGATGCAGCTTTGCCACCCGGTGCCTAAAAACCTGGACACGGCACTGACAACAGTGTTTTCATAGGAACGCAGCTAAAGCACGCTCAAAAGTCACTAGAAGTCGCCAGATGACATCATATGCTAATGTGCATATTCACTGATTCATCAAGATCATTGGCAGCGATAGTGTGTAGTCGTGAAAGGACAGTAGTCATGAAGGAAACAGTTAAGGATAGAGTAACTCACTTTTTTTACTTACAAGAAGACAGTTTAAAATTTACAGCAAAGAAGTGTGTAGGTGGGACACACAATGGTCATCAGTGATTTGTCATTGGGAAACAATAATGATCAGTAATTGGTCTATGGGAACATCAGTTTTCTCAAGCATAACTCAGTTAGGCTTTACATACTGGTACTGTAGCAAGTTGAGTGAACCTGTTCCCTCAACTCCTAATCAGCAGCTGTGACATGAGCTGGATAGCCATATTGAGCACAGGACAGTCGCTGACATCTGCTAAAAAAGCAAGTGTGTCCTCAATTCAGCTTGTAGCTCGTTGACATATTGGATTAGATTCACTATGTACTGGATTTTGTAACACTAACCCTAACCCTAAACTTAACCCTAAATGAATCGCTGTCTCTGCCGACATTATTGTAACCTACTATGCTTCATGCCTGTTACAACATCCAGAACATAGTGGATCTAATCCAATACATCATCGTGCTACAGGCTACATTGAGAACTTCTTTGGAAACGTCGCTAGATTTATCACTAGGTTCTTTTTTTTAAATAAAGTGGTCAAAAAAGTTGGCAAATGTGGCGACAATGTCTCTAAGTTAGCAACCCTGACTAGCAGATGGGTAAGGACCCCCCCCCCTCCCCCACACACACACACACAAACAAAAACAACAACAAAAAAAACCCCAACAAAAAGCATCAATATTCTAAGTTTTCAAAAGTTTAGTTTGAGCTCTTCCCAAGAAGAATGCAAAGCACATCTGATGAAGCATAAAGCAGGCTTATACAATAACATGACAATGCATCACTACATCTTTTCAGGGCTGCTAGTACACTCTTCACAGAAAATCCACCCACATTATAAAAGCAACAATAATCCTTATACTTACATTTACGTACACGTTTATCAAAAGCAGCTTATAGGTGAAGCAGGATATAATCCAAGCGTAGTGCTGTGAAAGGGGCCAACAGCGAAGTGCCACAATATAACAATATAAGCATGTGGAACTGCTGACAGCGTGACACATGGAGAGGACTGTTTACACATATTCAATAATGTGATATTCATATGATGTTAGTTATTGATTATGTTGGCAGCAACAGTTGCTTTGAAGAGTAGACAGTGTGGAAATGCGGTGTCAAGACAGTGAGTGAGTGTATAGCTGGGTTCATGAAAGAGGAGACAGTATGACCGAGAGATATCAGAGTGTGTTTCACACCAACTCAGACCGTGGCTTAACACTTAGCTTCCAGCATGACGCCTTCCCCTTGGAAAACTTCACACATGCAGCAATCGATGAATGTGTGTGTTTCAGAGGTTGAAAGTGTGAGGGAGGAATGTGGGAGACCATTTTTATACATACAAGAAGCAAACGCATACACACACACACACACACACCAGTGCGAGGATCAGCAGTTAATCACTGTCACACTAAAACAACATGCAAACCTTTCATTGTAACATTTCAGAATCTGTGAAATAGAGATGAGAAAGAAAATATATGTTCAACACAAAGCTTGAGGTAAAAACCCAGAAGCTGTAAAAGAAGAATAAAATATAAAACATGTCACATTTCAGCTCAGCATGTGATACTAGCTAAACCCTGCAGTCATGGTGCATCGTGCTCCAGCAAAGAGCTCCTGTGTGCTGCAACACACTGCTATGGCCTCTTTTCCCCTCATTCACACTCTTTCTTTCAGCCCTGGCTGTCACTGGCCCCCTGAAAGGCTAAACCTTCAAAGGCTTAGTTCAAACAAGCTGAGCTCTGGAGGTCTTAGTGGCAGAAGACTTCCCTCTGTGGGCATGGACTCCAAAAGACAAGGGCTTCTGGAGAGATGATGTCTTAAGTCCACTAAGTTGTAGGTGTCCAGACCAGAGAGGAAAGTTTGATTATGTCCAGAGTGTAGAATCTAAATTGTGAGTGCTGAGGTGAAGGGAGGTCAGTGCTGAGTGGTGTCCTGCATGCTACTGTGACTATAGTCCACATGAGCTAGCATCCCCAGAGGCCTCTGACAGTAGGGGCTACTGCTGAATTTATTGGCTTCCTCAATCCTTCTGCTGCCAAGGCTATATAACAGACCTAACCAGTTGATTTTGGCCAGCGAAGCCTGAGATTCATGGCACGGCTGAGAGCAGAAGATGCACTCCCTGCCACTTTGACCAGAGACATGAATAAATAAATCAAAACCATTCATTTTTTTTGTTCCAGCATTTCAGGGAAGAAGTCAAACTTTTCCACAAACAAGTAGGAAGGCTGCGTAGTAAATGGAAAATCCAAACACTGAGGTTAAATTTAATGCGAAAATAGTGGCAAATGTAGTTCTATCAGTATGTTCAGTACTGTCATCACCTATCCGAGCATCCATCCACACATCCTGGCCTTTAGCAGAAATGTCTCTACCAGACAGACTGTCCTAATATCTGACAAATACAAGAATACAAATTATATTCTATTTATCTTTGCCCAATTTATGCATATGTTAAAATTTAAATAGGCGATATTCTGGTATTTCAAATTAACCTCAAAGTGACTTACGCAGACACTGGGACATATTGAAGAGGATCTCAGGTTACAGAGTTTTCAGTTACACCTACACTGCAGTTTTCTCCATTAAAAGAGCTAATTATCTGATGAGTTGTTTGAACGCTGCATTGCAAGTCATCATGCATGAAATTGCTACCACTTCTTTTTGAAAAGCACTGTTTTAGTACACTAAATGAAATTACCATTTCCCGAAATCAATACCACTCTGAATATGCTACAGAGAGCATTTCCATGTGAACATTTTTAAAATATTTCTTTTAAGAAGACCCCAAACATCGCTGAGGCTGTAAGGAAGGGCTTTCATGGAGCTCTATCATACAATTAGAGCTGTAACTAAAATGTTCATTAAAAGGCAGTGAATTAAGATAGGGTCCTGATTTCTTAAAAAAAATGTTCAGGGTTAAATATTTGTGAAATAAGTTTAGATACACATTAACACTGATTTATATACTTTAAGCTGAATAAAATGCGTTTGGATACACCATCTGGCATGTACATGGCATGCCTCTACAGTATACAGCATCACACTACAGTTAATTATATGACTATAATTAATTTTTTTGTAAGATTATTGTTTATCTGGTAAGGGATGAACTAAAGAGGGCTGGTTTCTGTGCATCACTTGTGTCATCCACACTCCGTCCCATTGTGCTCCTTCCATACACACCAGCATGCACATGCAAATGAACTTTAACCCCTCCCCCTATCACCCCACTTCATTCTCCTACAGCCACCACTTTCTATAAGCCCACTATGTAATGTGCATACTAGGGGACCAAAACTGATGTATTTTTCTCTTTTTGATTTTATGTCTGCCTGTCTGTCTGTCTGCCTGTCTATCTCTATATTGGCTAACTGTGGTGGACTGAGGCCCGACTCATATTATGCCATTGTGGACATGCTTTGTTGTTCTGTGCAGTCGCTATCATCCGTCCACACAATGGACTGCGCTGATGCTGGACATGCCGGTCATGTTCCATTTGCCAATGTGCATTATCTCCCAACCCTGTCCTTTTGCTTGCTGTGATCTCTGAAGGTCCCTGCTTTGAATAGAGTCTAAAGCCATTATTGGGGGAGAGGGGAGGGGAAAAAACGCCCCACGAGTGAAGGGGGCTCGGACTGTTATAGGCTACGTTTGGGCTCAGCTACATGCATACTAATAACATCATTACAGCGCTGTGCTTCTGGATAGCATGTTTACTTTGTTATGGTTTCCATCACCTTCCCCCCACACTCCACTGAATCACTAATGTCCACCTCTTTTTCTCCTTGCTTCAGTCAGTCCCCCACCCCTTTTAAAAAAAATGTAAATAGCACACAGGGCTAGTTTTCTTGTATTTGCCCCCAAAAATTAGGCTACATAGTTCACCTAATTCTCCCTCAGCTTGCTGCATAGTGTGTGGGTGGCGCTCTTCACAGCAAACACTTCTTTTCCATGGCATTGAACTTGACCGTGAATGACCTCCCTATAATGAGTGAATTGAAAACATCTCCCTTTGGAATGCGGCTTGGAGATACCAGCTACGCCTGCTTTTTTTTGTGTTTTTTCCTCAACTCCGTACCACTCCACCCCTTTGCATTGATGAATTAATGGCCCAGTGTCCACATTCCACTCACCTGCACACTAAAGCTTTCTCTCAACAGAAGCAAGGTCAATAATGTTGCCTTTTTTTAGCTTTTTTTTTTTTTTTACTCTTTTTATTTTTCTATTAAATATTACAGAAAGTCTCTCAAATCAGAGACTGTAGAAGCCCATGCTCTGTTTTGAACGTGCCCCTTCTAACCGAAGCAGGTAATCTTGTATGAACAGCTGCAATCAATAGGCTGGAAATCTATGTATTCATTAATGCTAGAGTTTCCTTGATTTTGTTAATAGAAGGTTATGGTACCTTGAAATGTTTTCCAACTAATCTAACCAAAAAATATTGATATGTGAGTGCTTCCAAAACATTAAACCATTTGAAAAGTTTTAATATGGCATTAGTGTTCATTATGTCAATGTTTTGTTCATTTTTAGGTTTTGAAGATTTCATAGCGTACCTGTGAAAGAAGACAGCTCTTTCTTTTCCTCACTATTACAATAACACCTGGCTTGTAGGCTATATATATATAACTAACACCCATTGAGTAGGAGAGGCATTAGTTATATCAGGAAATATCCAGAGGATTATCACCACATAGAACAACAGTAAAGGTTGTTTTGTTTTTTTAATGTTGCTTCCTGATGGCTTTCCATAGTATATACACCTGGTTTTCAGCTACTGACATCCCATTTTCTCATTCTGATTGAGATTTTTGTTTTACAGTATACTGTATACTGTGTTTTAGTTTGTCTGTCCTTTAGGCTTATATCCACAAATTTGCCTGCATTTACTTTGTCTGCTTGAGGAAAAATAAATCTTGAAAAGCCGTTAAATAAAAAATGAAAAAAAATTATATAAGGCCAATGACTTTACAAATCGTGTCTATTTATGGCAAAACCTGATACATTTTCACAACATTTGACAACATCTGTGAAAATGTAAAATTATACTATCCAAGGCATGATGAAGGATGACTAATTTACACATTCAAGGAGATTTATATCAATTTCAACAGTGCAAGACTACAAAAGTTTTCAATGACATAATTGGTCAGATTTACAAAACAATCATTAGGAATAGAGTTTAATGTTTAACTCATGTTTATTTTGTAATTAGTAAGTTGCTGAAGGAAAAAGGAAACTGTAGGGATATACAAGCAGAAATAGTGCCAATAGGGCTATTAAAAATAAATAAATATGGTAACCATTAGAGGTTTCCATTGATTCCTTATGGTTTTGTACTGTTTTCTAAATATTAAGAGCAGAAGAGCGTTTTCATTACTGTAAGAAATATAAATGGTCTTAAAGCGCTATACAAATATAACTGATTTGACTGTTTAACAGGTGACCGCTGACTAATTCGCTGCATTTGATGGCTTTGTGATCAGATTTAAAGGTGTCCTTCAGGATTGTCCCTGGTGGTCACATTGTTGTAATAATCTGTGGTTTGGTGATTAACCTAATAACAGGTGCAGATAAAAGATAAACAGCTTTTAATCCATTAAGATACGTCACAAATAATGATACACTAAAGCAAAAATGAGTTGTGTGGTGGCGGTTTATGTGAGGTTATGCTTGCTCCTAAAGCTACACTATTAATAATTTTACAGCATTGAAAGTTTGGTCAACTCTTCCTCTGGGATTTCTGCCACACTTTCACTGATTGTGCCAAGTAATCTTGTCAGTGATTTTCATTTTTGAATAATTTTTTTTTTTTTTTTTCAGTTGATTAAAATCAGATTAGAAGCTCAGAGAGACAAATCAACAGCTGCCATCTTGCTTCACCTTCGAAATGTGAGATCTCCATGAGGAATAAGAAAGAAATAAAGGTATGTTTATTTATTTGTTTGTTTATTTCATTGCTGTGTGCATTTCAGGAATTCGGTAAACAGGAATATCAAAATGTCTGCGCCTCTATTTAATGAAATAGAGGCACAGGTGGAGGTTGAACAGAGTAAATGTACAGACACATGATAGTTACTTCGAAGATTTAACTGAAAAGGTATAATAAATGAAACCCCCAGCTTTGATGGACTTTCAAGAAACATTGATGCAAAATGTTTTACCAAATAATCTCGATTAGGGGACTATTGCACAAAGGTTTTGAAATATCAGTTCTTTCAAACAGACAAGTGCATTCAGTGTATTCAAAGGCCAGAATATAAACTCCACTTATCATCTCCTCTGAGTTGCCCAGGTCATGTGAGACCCTGAATCTCAGATGAATGTTTTTGTGATGATACTGATGCCGTGGCAAATAAAGTCTGCTGTGTAGTTCTTTAGAGAGTGTATGTATGTGTGCGTGGAAGTGTATTTGATCTTAATCATGATATATTCTCAGCACTGTCACGATCCATCACTTAGCCATGGCCACCCAGCCAAGGTGTGGCTTATTACACCGCCCCAAAGCTCATGAATAATAAACAGGGGTGAAAAGGCATCCAGACTATGGCCCGCTGAAGCAATATCCCCACGGCAACGTCCCCTTGCCCCCCAGCCCTGCATGCCCCCTTCCATCACCACCTCCATCACCTCCATCTTTCCCACTCCCATCCCCCGGACCCCATGTTTATGCATGTTGCCTGTTTCATATGTATCAGCCACATCATTTCTGCTGTTGTCCCCGGGACTGATGACACACTCTGCATTAAGAGTGATGACCTGCACACAAGGGCCCGCCACTTTCCCCACGTTACTGCCATTGTCAAAACAGTGGCGCATACACACGACACTAGCAGCTGTTGTTTCTCTTCAGGAAGATGAAGAGAGAAAGCGAGAAAAAGCGAGAATGAGCGTGTAAGGATACGTGGGTACCATATATGCAGTTTGCCAGCTCGGCGTCTATTTGTGTCTTATTATGAGAAACATGAAACAGAAAAGAAGAGAAGGAAATCAAATAAAACAAAAAGAAAGGTGCTCTCTGCAGCTCAATGCCTCGTAATTAAGTTTGCCTCCCTTTTGGTGTCAGAGAAAGAGATGTGATTTGATTCCTACTATTTTATGCTGCCTTTATTTATTTTTTTTACGTTATTTTCTTTTTCCCTTTCCCTCATCCTCTTGCATCAAATTGCAAAGATCTGAGTGGGTGAAGAATACATAATGCATATGATGGACAAGTAATAAATATGATTTCATGAATATTTAATGACTGTGAATGCACATATCTTGAGTACATTCCCACTTCAAAATAAATATTTTGTATTTTGTTTAAAAATGTGTTCATTTTTCATTTTCATCTGTAGACATGGTTACCTATTTCCACCACAGATCTTCTGTATTGTGCCCCAATAGCTCTCATCATTTTTGTAAAGCAGGTGCATGTGTGTGTGCATGAGTGCGTGTGTGTGTGCACATGCGCGCGCGTGTGTGTGTGTGTGTGTGTGTTTAAGATAGTTCTCTCATACCTGCTTGATTCCTTTGGACTCTCTGGTTGCAGGAAATGGAATCCTTCAGGATTAAGCCAGCCTTTTATGCAAAAAGAAAGAGAGAGAGAGAAAAATAAACAGGTAACGTGACTGAGCATGCTTAACTGATGCCACACATTTCTTTGCCATGCATGCCTCCAATTACAGGAAGAATTTGAGGGTCAAGATGTTATTTTACTTTACAATCAGCAACGTGAGACACTTTCCCTTTTTTATTTGTAATCCATTTAACTTTGGTGTACACGTAAATATTAACAGTAAGGACATGTTCTACCTGCGCAGCACTACTTCTACTGTCCTACCTGTCATTCTTTACTCGTCTTTATTTCCACTTTGACCTTTCTTTCTTTCCACCAAGCTTTTGCCATTTGAACATATCCCTCCTCTCTTTTCACATGCATTCTCTTTTTTCTCACTCTTTCTACCTTCCTCCTTGCAGCAGTCTTGTCCTCGAGCATTCCTTCACAACCTTCCTCCTGTTTAAGATCAGTGAGTCTGCACTGGCCCTGTGCCCGTACACACATTTGTGTCTGTCTTTTGAGTGTTTTCAGAGGCCCATTAAACAGCACCTTGGCAGGACCAGGAACACTCACCTCACTCCCGAAGATGTGCAGAGAGAGACAAGGTTATCGTATTTCCTTATCCATGCCAGACACACATACACATATACACACACAGAAAGGCTGAAGGTAGCCATCCATGTGAAGCAAACCATGCATTCTACACCCAAACTCAAGATATTGGAACTTGTAAACATGCCACAGTTTTTTTTGTATTTCAAAACATAGGTTAGATGTTTGTCTGCCTTCGGATTGGATGTGAGCACTGTAAGCTGTAGAGATGGCAGACTCAGGGGGGTTGGCTGGGACCAGGGCACAGGGGTGCTTGCCTTAAATTTGGGTATGCAACAACTGTGCCTTCTGCTGGCCAGTGGGAGAACGTCATTGCAAACACTGCTCATGTGTAACTCAACACCCAGTATCAGGTGCAGAGCCACACACTTCCAAATGTTGAAATATTTACCATGCTATTAGTCAACAGCAACATTTGGGGTTAGAGACAGCAGAGACTACAATCTGAAGGTAATTAAGTGCCATGGCAAAAAAAAAATATTTAAAAAAAGCCTCATCACACTTCAGATTCAGATCCATACTGTTAGACACATACTAAATATGTTCTTATCCTATTTTGCAAAATAATAATAATTACACCAGTGCATAGGACTATTCCAGAGGAAACACTCTGTCTCTCTTTTTTTTCTATTCCGTGAGCTGGACTTAATGGGTGTCAGAGAAGAAATAATACTAATTAGCATAAAAAGGGGGCTGATAGGTAAATATGGAAGACTGGTGCTCCAAGTAGCAGCCATTTCATCAGACAATACTGAGACATGTCAGAGTTAATTATCCCATTCTCTCACACCTGCAAGTATCAGGCAGGAAGAAAGTGAGGGAAACACACATGTGTTTGTGTGTGTGTGTGTGTGTGTGTGTGTGTGTGTGTGTGTGTGTGTGTGTGTGTGTTCTTGTGAACAAGAGAGAGAGGTGGCTATGCTGAACGGGGACTTGATATTTTGACTTGTGAGCTTGATGACTGCCTCCCTCTGCCACCTGTGAAGGTCTCTGCTCCATCAAAGCACATTAGAGATATTAGGCCTGTTCTTACTTATGAAGCAGATGAAAAGCTGTGGGGCCTCTGTCTTCTCAAGCTGTGACTGGAATAGCTTTGCAATTTGCCAGCTATTTAAAAAAAAAAAAAAAAAAAATCAGCATTTTGATCTTAATGAATATAAAATGGCTTCCATTAAAAGTAAAACAGATTATTTTGGGCTTTACAGGGCGCACGGCTCACTTGAAGGTCTTGGAGGGCTACTATGATCTTTCATTAAAACCTCTCAGCAGGGTCCCCTTCATGGACAGACTGGCCTCAGTCCTCAAATAGATGCTGTGTTTAAAAGTCATTTTCATAAATCCACACAGTTTCCCCAAATTTGGTTAAGACAGAAGTTTACTGACTGCTGCCTGGTGGCCGGTCATGTTGGTTAGGCAAGAGAGATAGGAGCAGACCCATCAGCATCACCCCCACCATGGCACAGTGCCATATGAGCTTCTGCCTAATCTGTGTTTGTTAATGACTAGCATGTGCTAATTACTGTCAGCATCCAGGCTCTGGTTTGGCACACAGCAAGCACCCCCAGACCAGGCTACCTGCCCAATCAGATGGCCTGGACACTGCACATTTTTAATCGCATTAAACTTTGCCTGGTGATTTGTTGCACTGGGAGTAAGGGGAGGAAACGCACAGGAGTGGAGAGGACTGACAGCTGGCCAGCTCCACTAATGGACCTTTAGAAGTCAGGCAGGCTGGGAATTTTTTGGTCTGCCTGTTTTCATTCATCTGTGTGATCTTGACACAGTACTAAGACACTCTAAAATGTCTCTCTCAGCTTCTGGGACTGGACGCTGCCAAGAATACAACTGTTTATTAAGCTGGTCATTTAGTGGGCCAAGAAATAGATTCAAACAAGACTAGTGGAACTGATATCTATATTTGAGGGTAAACCTAAACATTCCTTTACTCATTCTAATTTAAGAAAAGAAAGAAAGAAATTTAAGAATTAATAATTAAATAATTTTTAATAAATTCTTAAATAATTTAAGAAAGAAATTAATTATTTAAAAAAAAAAAAACTTCAGAAATGAAATGTAGACACTGTTGACATATGTTGGCGTGAGTATTTTGTTTAGATATGAAAATGAGGAATCGTATGCTGGTTGTTTTGAGCAGAATGCTAAGGACACTATTGAATGGACAACATTCTCTTTTCTTTTTTCTGCAGTAAATTAACATGGATAGTGGGAAGGCAGTGATCTGCACAAGACCCAGTGTATGTGGTGATCTGGGTCAGCCTTAAGGCTTTCTATGCAAAAATGAATTTTCCTACTTTTTTATCCTCTGAATGCCACCACTTAGATCTCTCTCTTGGACACATCTGAGCCTTCACTACAAACAGAAAATGTAAGTAACATACTAAATATTTAGAACAAATAAATATATGATATATGTATAAAACATGAAGACTGTACAGGGCCATCAGAATGCATATACAACATACAACGATGAGTAAACTACTGGACATACAGAGCCACGAAAAAAATACTTAACTGGAGTCCCAACAGTGTGTGGGGACAGAGCAAGACACACACACACACACACACGCCTACACATTCAACATCAAGGCCCGAGATCCAAAAGAAAATTAGTGGGCACTTATATCCAGGCATGGCGAGTGTTTCTGCTGGGATTCAGGCCAAAACAATTCAAGCAGTAGCACATGAAAGAGATGTTGGTGGCCACGAATAACAGCAATGGTTCACACATAGAGCTTCTGTGCAGTTTAAGTTTATTTAAGTTTGGGTTACATATTATATTGTTAGGTGTTACTTCAATGTCACACATAAAAATTCATACATACATACTGACAGTTGGCTTCTTCACAACAACCGAGACACACACACATACTTTCAAGAACAGCAAGACATTACACCAAAACATCTAACACCTAGATAGAATAATAAGAATGTGTTCATTTCTTGGAAATTCTGAAAAAAACTATATACCAGGTTATAGCACTGTAATAGGACTGGTGGATAACTGTGCAATCTTGAATCCCACCCATTTAAAATGCATCGTCTTTCACATGGTGTGTATAGAGCAGACACGGTTGTTTGCGATGCACACAGCAAACCATTCGAGATCTGGCACAGGATACCATGAGGCTCAGGGGCTGCCCTCAATGTTCCAGGCATCTCTGCCGACCACACTGTTTAGCGCCCACCGCCCAGTAGTAATTCCATGTTTATCAACTCTTTATTATGGGCGCATCATCATTTACAATGGTACCATCTGCTCATTACCTTCCCTGAGTATGGGGCAAATTGCTTTCACAGGGAGTTAACCAGGAGAGGGAAATTGTCAGCAATAGAGAGAGAATCAAGAAACCTGCTCTTGCCTATTTGTAGAGGCTGTTAGCCACACAAGAGAATCCAGAAAAAAAAGAACGTTTATTTTTAAGGAGATCAAATAATTAGCCAACTCTGGTTGTGTGAAGAGAAGCAACGAGATTGGTAAATTAAAACGAGGGGCCTTGGTCGAAATCAAATACATTTCCAAGCGTTTTATGGGTACCTGCAGCTGTGTAGCAAAAACAAATATCGCATATGACCACATGACTCTAATTTATCTGCTTCGCTCCTAAATTAACAGCCTGGGCCAGGCAATGGGAAAAACAGTAGGAAGCAGAAAATAGGAGAATTCCTATCTTCGCTCTCACATTTATTTCATTAACTCCTCTAACAACATGGGATGAGGAGAAGCGCTCTCACTCACAAAAAGCACCCATCAGGGAAAAAAAACACACACACACAAAAAAAAACAAATGCCTAACACCTAAACCTTTACTCAATATGGAGAATTAGTCTGCCTCTCTTTTCCAACTGTGAATATCAGTACTGCACGCAGCACCATTTTCTCCCACGTACATGGCGGAAGAGAAGAGGGGGAAGTATGACCATCTGTTTCATCTCGCTCTACAAATGATGTACGGAGAAGCACAACAATGATTAGGGGAAAAAAAGCAAAAAAAGTCAACCTGTAAAACATATAAAGAGAAAAATCACATTAGCACCTAACTAATAAAAAAAAGTGAAAGGATCACAGGAGGACTTTAGAGAGTCTTAAATTGTAATTGGGATTGTTATTACTCCTGGTTTGTTTAGGGATCTGATTCATCAAGTGATGTTTTGAGCCTTGCATTATTACACTCAAAAAGTGCACTTCTTTGTGTGTTTATCATACACATAGAATAGATGTGTATCTAAATGAAAGGAACAAGCATAAATCAAGCACTTGTCAAAAGCTCAAGTCTGATTGGTCAGAAAGTGTTATAACACTGGCTCTGGTGGCTGTTCTGGCTGCCAAAGCTTATAATAAAGCTCCATATGAACAGATTAAAAAATGTGTGTAGTCATTGATATAGTGAAGTGTTCTGTGAGTGTCAGTAAGTTTAGAAAAGAGTAAGTTTTAAAAGCTATAACATTCATTTTCCAGACTCAGAAACCTTTCCTCTCTGTTAGCTTCAATAGAGAGACATTCCATAACATGAAACATAACTATAAATGAATGAAAAGTATAACATGTCATTGTTTAATTCTTCTAAAAATGTCAACCTTCATGAACCTCTCAGGTTTAAGAGGAATAAAACACTTCAGCATGTGCTGTTAGAGGAAACTTTGGGGTGGTAACACATCACACCACCCCGTCATAACAGCATGCTCTGTCGTTTTTTTTATTCCTTACTATAGAACTTTCAGAACAAATTGTGGATATTCTCAAAGTCATGATATTTTGTTGAGGACAGAGGCTTCAACATTCAAGGTTGGTGACCTGAGTCGATAGTATGCCTTCAATCAGCGGTCATCAACACTGTGCCCTCACTGTCGGTCTCACACACACACACACACACACACACACACAAAAACACCTATCAAAGTGACTCACTCACACCCATTAAACCCCTAACTCCATTATTAACATTCCCTACTCAAACATAGACACAAACACATTCACACTCATAGAACCACAGCTCTTGGAGTGATTGATATGCTCATATAGTTAATTCAGACATATTCAACCTCTCCTTATCACATCCTTGCCACCTCAAATCACATTATTTCTGTCTCATGATACTCCTTCTGATGAGAAAGCAAGAGCAAATAAAAACAAAGCTCCTGAAAAGACATAAAAGATGGAAAGAAGGGTGCATTATGTACTCCACGTCGCAATATTCTCATATCTTTTGAGGCTGATTTACAGTCCTCCTTCAAAGGTGGCACGCCGCAATGCCAGAGATTTATGTAGCGAGGGTCACATCGCACCTAGCTGCAGCCATATGCACGTCTCATTTCCATATGCTGTATTAGTGTCATGTCAGACAGTGTGCTGAGACTGGGGCCTTATTAGGTGTGGGGGTCCCTGCTGCAGTACAAATCAACACCACCGGGACCTCTGCTCATTCTCTGTCACCAACTCCGCCAAACACATCTCCATATGCACACACACACACACACGCTCCGTCCCTGCGCCTCCTTCCCCACCACACACGTCATGAGCGTCTGGGGAGAGGAAGACATGAACCATGGGGAGCAGAGGGGAGGGATGGGGGGTTTCGGGGGTGCCACAAAGTTGGCAGTGTGTGATTGCGACAGCTTTGATTCCCAAAAAAGAGAGTAAATAAACAAGATCCCCTGTGGTTCTGGCAGAAATGGAGAGAAGGAGCCCAAGATGGAGGGACAGAGGAGATGAAGAAAGGAGGAGGATTGGGAAACAATTGGTGGGGCACAAAGAGTGTTCTTATGGTGCCACATGACACGTACAAATACAAGAAATCGTAAATGAATTTGTGCGATTGTCTCAGACAAACAGAAGACTGTGCATACAGGTTTCCAAACCAAGCCTGTCACTTCCAATGATTCTACAAAGAGATGGATCCAATGTCAGTGAAATATGTTTGAAATATTGTCTGCAGTCTTCTCTACTATCTGTATGCTTTATCCAAAACCATTTCAATTTACAACATAGTGGTCCATCCAATTTATTACAGTAAATCTCGAAGAAAGTCCAACCTTTGATGCATGTGTCACATCTGTAATGCACCAGCTAAGAATTAACATGCAACAGGTAAGAAATCTGTATATATATATATATATATATATATATATATATATATATATATATATATATATACACACACACAGTGCCCTACACTAATATTGGCACCCTTAGTACATATGAGCAAAGAAGGCTGTGAAAAATTGCCTTTATTGTTTAAGCTTTTGAACTTTTTGTTCAAAATATTCACAAAAATATTCTCATGGATATTGAACAATTGCAAACACAGGTCTATAAAAAAATCTTTGTTAAATATAGGTGTGCAATAATTATTGGCACCCTTTAGGTCAATACATTGTGCTACCTCTCTTTGCCAAGATAACAGGTCTGAGTCTTCTCCTATAATGCCTGATGAGGTTGAAGAATACAAAAACAAACTCAAGCATCTGCAGTTTGCCAGACACTACTGGAACTTCAAATGGGATCGGGTTCTATGGTCAGATGAAACCAAAATAGAGCTTTTTGGCAACAAACACCAGAGGTGGTTTTGGTGCACACAGAGAGGTAGCCATATGGAAAAGTACCTCATGTCCACGGTTAAATATGATGGTGGGTCTTTAATGTTTTGGGGCTGTTTTTCTGCCTGGACATTTTGTTAGGATACATCGCATCATGGACTCTATAAAATATCAACAGATATTAAATGACAACCTGACCGCCTCTGCCAGAAAGCTTAAAATGGGCCGTGGTTGGATCTTCCAGCAGGACAATGATCCAAAACATACATCAATATCAACACAAAAATGGTTTACTGACCACAAAATCAAGGTCCTGCCATGGCCATCCCAGTCCCCTGACTTGAAACCCACAGAAAACCTGTGGGGTGAACTGCAGAGGACAGTCCACTAGCGTGGACCTTGAAATTTGAAGGATCTGGAGAGATTCTGTCTGGAGGAATGATCTCAGATCCCTTGCCATGTATTCTCCAACCTCATCACACATTAGAGGAGAAGACTCAGAGCTGTTATCTTGGCAAAGGGAGGTAACACAAAGTATTGACTAAAAGGGTGCCAATAATTGTTGTACACCTATTTTTAAATGTGTGTGTGTGTGTGTGTGTGTGTGTGTGTGTGTGTGCATGTGTGTGTGTGTGTGTGTGTGTGTGTGTGGATTTATTGTTGTCAGTCAAACATTTAACTTTTTTAGGAAATGAGGGGGGAAATGTGCAGGCATCTGCAGAAATCGAGGTGGATGTACTTCATCCAGTTTTGGGAAACCATTTTTGTACTTGCCCCAGAGAGATGGTACACGTGACCCTTGTGCTTTATTACCTATGTCCTCTACATACTTATATTCTCCCTGGAACATCGTCATCCACAGAGAGAGAGAGAAAGAGAGAGAGAGAGGGAGGGAATGAGAGAGAAATTCTGCTGATGTTATGCACTAGCATAATGCTCATGTTATTTATTACAATCAGCAGCAAAGCCTGTGCTGTAGAATGACAAAATGAGCTCAGAAGAGAGTGGTTGCTGCATTTTAACTCTTCAAATTGACCCAGATTAAATCAAATTTAGACTCACAAGCTCATCAGAAATTTGGCACTCTGAAAAGCAGCTAAAATGGGATATCCATCTCAGCATTTGCATGATAAAAGAGAAACGGTGGAACAAGAAGGAGGAGAAAATGCTGGCCTCAGATGTAAATCAGGTTGGTTCGCCAAGAGAAAATAAGGACAGGATGAATGAGGCCTATACAGAGTAAGCCTCTTGTTAGTCACATCTGTATGAGTCAGAATAACTCTCACTCTTCTGACCTTTGACCTTCCCTCAATCATCCAACATTAAACTTGCTCAACCCTCTGATGATCACTAAGATCTGATAACCTGCTCACCTCCACTCAAACACGGACGTATGGGCTTCATTTTCATTTTTAGTAAGATCAGGCTGATAAAAAAAAATAATAAAAAAAAACCCTGCCTCCCACTCTCCTTTCTTCTCTATCCCTCTCTGAGACTCTTTTCTTCTCTGAAGCACTTGACTTTTGTCCAAGGCTCGGTGAAAGTAGCCCTGTTATTTCTGAAGAGGCTGATACTCGGACGCGACACAAATCCTCTTAGCCCCAACTGCAAACGGCTTTTTGGGTGGCGGCTTAAAGAAGCCATTGTGGCGCTCCTGGTTTTAAAACTTCCTCTGATGCCTTTCATTCCAGGCTCTAATGTAAATAAATGAGTGGCCCCAGACAAGAGCACAGGAACGGCTGGGGAGGGGTACATGGATAAAAGCCCATGTCTCACTTCAACACCGGCATCCTGAGACAGCCTAATCTCCCTATCAGAGACTGAGAGAGAGGAAGTGAAGGAGAGATGAGGAAGAAAAATAGCAGGGAGAGAGAAAACACAGGAGGACCGGAAGAAACTGAGACAAGAACAGATCGCTCCACACCCTCAGCCTCTCTAGGATGCCAATTCTAGCTCCAGCCAGTCCTTCATCTATTCAGTGTCCATGTGTGTAATTGGCTGCATGTAGTGTTAGTGATCTTGGGAATCCAAAGAAACAGGAAGGTGGGCGTTCAGAGCTGCTGTCTCTTATAAGAGTAGTGTCCACTGCTTCATTATGGGGGAGAGGCTGTCCAGCTCTGGGCTGGAGAGCAAATCTCTCCCTGGCACAACAACCACAGCCGTACAACAGAGTAGAAACACAATGATACGGCCTTCAGGAGCCAAGAATTTATTCATTATGGAAATCATCATAATCCTGTGTACAAGCCCATAAAGATTTAACATTGATTTCATTGTGCCTGCATGTCAAATTCTGTTTTTTATTAGTTTGGTGTAGGGCGTTTATTTAATTGTCTTTACATTTAACGATTCCTTATTTTCTGCTTATATCACAATAAAATGTTATTGTATCATGCATTATTAAATTAAATGTTTTTGACTGAAGTCAGGGCCCAGATTAAAAATGCTGTTGTTTCTGTGTCATTTTATTTGCTTAGATGTAGAATTGCTTATTAAGAACTTATAAAAGATTCAAAAAGAGTATTATCATCGATTTCTCCATAATTGCGTGACTAAATTTCTTCCTTAATATTTCAACCAGGGAATTAAAGAAAATGTAATTTGATATTAAATGTAATTATATTGCTGTAAGTATGAAAAAAAGAAAGCTTTTAACTAAAATGATTATACTTATTTTATTCTATGAAAAAATATACAGAAGACATACTGTATGTTTCTTTATTTATGTGTTATTAATAATAAGGAAATAGCTCCAATGACATCATTGACACAATTTTTCACTGCTCCTCTCACCAAAGCAGAAAACAAACAACTTCAAAGAAGAGTAGCGGCATTTATTTCTCCCGCTAATTCTCATAAACTATTAAAAAAAAAAAAAAAAACTCTCCTTAGTGATAAGTGCATCCACTAAAATATTTGCAGTTTTCATTAGCATCTTCTTATACTATACACTTTGGAGATGCTATGTTCTTTTAGCTGATTTCTAAACAGCTACACATCAAAATAGCATATCTCTGTAGACACGGTTTGAATAGATCTTGATAGAAATAGAAAATTTACACCCGTAGAGAAATGTCATTAAACATGACAAACCGTCAGTGAGAATCTGCTACATGACCATCAAAGGGTATTGTCAGTATAACATGATAATATAAGTGCAATCCATATCATATCCATGTTACAGCCATATTGTACATGACTGAAGAACAGCCTGAAGCCATTCTCATAAAGGGGCATAGTTTTATAGTGGAACCAAAAGCATCCAGATGGCTCATCAGAGTGGGCTGAGATTCCCAGCATACACTGAGTACCGAGGCTCAGGCCATGTCATGTGCTGCATGGTCACATCACTCTGGAACAACTACAACCAGAGTGTCCTCTGAGCCAGCAGTGCCTCTCCAAACCAGCTGTGCTGAAGCTTTCCAAACACCGCAGAGAGACTTTCACAGTGGAAAAAATTGCTGTAAATTTAGAGTATTTATTTAACAGCAAATTACGGTTTTCATTTTTTGTACTGTAAACAATTGAGCAATTAGAACATTACACTGGTTTACAGTAAAATACCAGAAATACAGTGCAGAGTGGGATATCTAATGCTTTAAGCAAGAGTGAGAATGGTAAAAATTCTCTCGTCAACATCTGAGAGTTAGTCAATCAGTTTTTTTTTTTTTGTGCCTTTTATTTTAACCATAATTTTAGGTGAATACAAACCCTCTTTGAGTTTAGGTTTATACAATATTCTTGTAAAACCTCTGGTCTAGTAAGGCACTGAAATAAGTCTGTTAGCTCAAATTCAGTGCTGATTATTTGAAGGATGCCATGGTTCGATAAATATTCCTATATCTGTGCTACAGATCAGAAGGTCAAGAGTTCAAATCCCACCACTGTTAAGACTGCCGGGGTTGGGACTTTAACTAAACAAGACCCTTAACCTTGCTCAGTTGTATCCTGTCTCAACTGTAAATAACTTTGGATAAAAGCATGTGTGAAGTGGATTGTATTTTATTTTAAATTTACAGCATATTGTATTACTGGAGGTTTTTTTTTTTCTCCATTGCCATGTGATGTGCTAAAAATGACAATAAAGCTGACTTTGACTTTGGAAACTTTACTGTAAATATGTTTTGCAACCATTTACTGTAAATTCACAGTACTCCATTTTCCATGAATTACTGTCAATTTTACAGAAAATTTTTACAGTGTACCAAATCCCACATACTAGTTCCTGGCCAGTAAATCGACAACTTCTAAGTCAGCAAGGACATCTCAGAACAACTCATCCTTTCAACTCATTTTTCTCCTGTCAAACTAGCATGTTTCAAAAAAATATGTAAATGAAGCCAAATAAAACATATTTCAACTAGACGTGCAGTTTCTTACAGCTGAATGGTGTCCTCATTGTCATTTTTCTCTCCCATCTTCATCCGTTCACCTTTTCCTCTCTGCCAATGTCTGTAGCCCCAAATTGCGCATCTTAGTGGGTATCACCCTGAGTCCCTAAGTCACAGATAATTATTCATTTAGCTGCTTTACAGAGCCCTGAGAGTGATAAGCTCTCTATTCATTTATGCAGGGATAAAGCCTCGCAAGTTCCTTTCCTTCATCTCTGCATTTTTCAATTAGCTATTACATTGGACAGCGATATTTATTTTAGCCTGATTGCTTGTTAATTAGAAATCATGGGACATCTTTAAACGATAGCTCTTCTATCCGTACACCTTGCAGACATAAATCCAGGTAATGCTTGATTATATTCTCTGTTCCCAGAGATCTTGACATGCCAAATGAGGTAATAAAATAAGACATGGTGACTGTGATTACTAATACACAATAGTACAGTTGTTAATGTGTTTACTCTGGCACTAATGTCTGCGATGTAGGACGCAATAAAACGAATGATTAAATCAGCCAGAGACTGTGATGGAAGATAGATGGCCACCCAGGCACAATTATGTACATGAAGCATAGACCTTACTACTACTACTACTACTACTACTACTACTACTAATAATAATAATAATAATAATAATAATAATAATAATAGGAATATATTCATAAGTAAGACTTCTAAAAGCTTATTTAAACCTATTTTATTTACTCATCTTTTTGCACCAAGTTTTAATAAGATAAAAAAAAAAATAGGTTAAGAAATGAAACAAAAAAATGTAGTATTACCTAAGCTTTGCAGGTTTATATACAAAGTGTATGACTTCATGTTCTGACAGAAGCATTACACCCATTTGGCCACAGGCTTTGCATCACCTTATTTCATAAAAAAACAGCTACATTATGTCTCAGAGCAGACATGGCGTTTACCCAAACTGGCAGGTCAGCGGAGGGCACTTCAGTAATGTTGCAAAGCACTTCAAAACCCACTTTCTCTCTTCCTCTCGCCTCTTCTCCCCTTCTTTATCTCTCATTTTATTTCAGAGGAATCTCTTTCAACTAGAGTGGGCTTAGGACAACTGCAGAGTTTGACATAATTATGTCTAGGCTAGCTTTAATCACTGTGGGCCCTCACTCCTTGATGCACTTTATCTGACTCCAAACATGTCAGATCTATGGCTGAAACAGGCCAATTTACCCTCCAAAGTCGGCACAGAATCCTGTCTTTAACTGAAAGCCGCAGAGACATAACCGTCTTCCTTGTTTTTCATCCCTTTTTTGAACATCACTTGTCTTCCAAGGGGGAAAAAAAGTCAAAATCTGTTACTTTCCTGCACTTTTAATAGATTAAAAATCTGCCTGAAAAGAGGTTAATAAGGCACTGATGCTGGATGTGCAGCAGTGTGATGGGGGAGATTTGATGTCAAATGAAAAGAAAGTGTATCTGCACAAAAGCCAATTAACTGTTGATTTGCACAGAAGGCTAACATGAATTGAACATTTCACCATAATGTAGAAACTTTAAAGGAAGCCTCCACCCTGAAACACATTAAATATGTTTATATTGAAATATTTGTGAAGTGCTTAGCAATTCTGGTGATCATTTGTTGGTTGTGGTTTTGTTATTCCTGTGAGAACATAGCAGTTGTCTCTGATGATGTCACAGGGGGACATTGTTATGCGCAGTTACAATGTGTTTAACAGGAGAAAGAATTTCTACAATCTCAAACATAAGTGATAATGGTCAGGTTTTGTTGGAAAAAACAAAAGAGCAAGAGATTATTTTCTCATTCGCCATTCATGTCCTATTAATGAGAAAAACAATGTAGATACAGCAAATGTTGGACTCCAGGTTTCAGAATGCAATGCAGCTATGGTAAATGGTCTGCACTTATATAGCGCTTTTATCCAAAGCGCTTTACACTTCAGTTAGCTAGCAATCTGCAAGATGGCAAGTAGGATGACACTGATGGCGGTATTAGCATGAACGTTAATGCTTTCGAACTTTAGAGTGTATAGATGAGGAGGTAAGAGAACTGGATAGACTAAAGGATTAAAGCACTGCTGCATCTGTCATTTTAGGTAGAGATGAAGTAACGGCCAATTTTCCCTTCCAGGACAATTCAGGATTTCTTCTCTTTTGTAATGTCACAAGTCACAAATTATATTAGTAGCATCAGTATGAAGTGTGCCAAAAGAATCCTGCGCAAATCTTACTTCACATGCAGTGCATCTTAACTTATATAATATTATAGTGAAGTGTTCTTGTGAGACTGCTTTCAGCTGACAAGGCCATAAATACACAAATCTGCTGCTGATTGGCCAGTTCTATTTTATAAGCACACAACGAGCCTGACCAAGACTCAAATGGCTCAGAGAACAAAGCCACATCAAAGCCACAGAGGCAGATCCTGCACATTCACACTAATGTGCTCCCAAGATACAGTCTTTCAACTTAAATCCAGGACCTTTGATGATGCTTTGATGAGGCTGATGGACCACTGTTAAAGAGAAAACATCAGCCAATATGAGCAATTCTACTCGCAGGAACATGCAGCCCTGAACCACACACACACACACACACACATACACGAGAGCTTAGCAGGGTGACAAAAGAATATTCAATTAAATTTTATTTGTATAGGGCTTCTAACAATGTACATTGTTACAAAGCAGCTTCACAGATATAAATTCAGATATAAATATTCAGATATATTCCAGATACAGTGCTGTGAAAAAGTATTCCTGATTTCTTCTGTTTTTGTGTATATGTCATAGTAAATTGTTTCAGAAATTAAAACAACATTTAAGATAAAAAAAAGGCCACTTGAGTAAACACAAAATAAAGTTTTTAAATGATAATATTATTTATTGAAGCAAAAAAGTTATCCAATACCAATTGGGCCAGTGTGACAATGTATTTGCCCCGTAGTTACTAATTCCCCAAATCTATGAAACTGCATTCATAATGGGGTTCAGCTGGACTAGACACAACCAGACCTGATTACTGCAAACCCTGTTCAATCAAATCAACACTTACATAGAACTTTTTCAACAGCATGAAGTTGGTTAAAAGGTCTTACCCAGTAACACACTATGCCGAAATTGAAAGAAATTCCAGAAATGATGAGGAAGAAGGTGATTTAAATACATCAGTCTGGAAAGATTTACAAAGAAAAAAACAGCACAATAGTGAACCTTCCCAGAAGTGGTCATCCTTCCAAAATTCCTCCAAGAGCACAGCAACAACTCTTCCAGCAAGTCACAAAAGGAACATTGAAGGAACTACAGGCCTCTCTTGCGTCAATAAAGATCACTGTTCATGACCCCACTATCAGACACTGGGTAAAAATGGCATCCATGGAAGAGTGGTGAAGTGAAAACCACTGCCAACCTAGAAGAATATTAAAGCTCGTCTGAATTTTGCCAAAACACACCTTGATGATCCTCAAACATTTTAGGAGAATGGTTTGTGGATTGATGAGTTGAAAGTGGATCTGTTTGGAAGACAGGGTCCAGTTACATCTGGTGTAAACCAAACACAGAATTCCACAAAAAGAACATCATACCTACGGTCAAGCATGGTGGTGGAGTGTGATGGTATGGGGATGCTTTTCTGCTTCATGGCCTGGACAACTTGCAATAATTGAGGGAAACATGAATTCTGCTCTCTACCAGAAAATCCTAAAGGAGAATGCCATCAATGGGTGTTCAATCCATAAATTGAAGCTCAAGTTCAACTGGATTATGCAGCAAGACAATGATCCAAAGCATAGGAGTAAATCCTAGAAGTAAATGCAAGACTGATCTCCAGTTATTGGAAGTATTTGGATGCAGTTATTGCTGCTAAAGGTGGCACAACCAGATTTTAAGTTTAAGGGGGCAATTAGTTTTTCACATTGGTGATAGGTGTTGGAAAACATTTTTGCTTGAATAAAAAAATAACTAAATAAAAACTGTATTGTGTGTTTAATCAGGTTGCCTTTGTTTTATGTTGTATTTTGTTTGAAGATGTAAAACTATTCAGTATGAGATATACACAAAAAACTGAAGTAATCAGAATGGGGCAAATACCTCTCACAGCACTGTATAAAATTTAAATTTATAAATGTTTACATTTATCAATATGAAAAATACAAAAATGTGGAGACAAATCAATGAATCAACCATTCTGATTACCTTATACATACAATGCAAACATGCCTAAATGCCTGTGCAGTTACTTTGAATATATAGCAAAATGCACAAATAATTTCATCTGCACGTACATATACTACATATATATTTCCATATTTCAGCTCTGCCTAATCTACAGGCTTTCTACTAGATAAAGAGAATGAGAAACAGACACAAAAGGGCAAACGAAAATGCCCGAAGAGAGAAAAAAAGTGACACAAATTGAGATATAACTGGACAGAGCACAGGAGCAGCAGTAGAGCGTTTAGCAGTTGTGGTGAATTTCAGTTTGAGGGGGTTGAAAAGGGCAGAGCTGGCTCCTTCTTCACATGGCCTGAGTGCCACATGGAGCCATGAGCCAGCAGTCCCAGTGGAGAAAACCACTCTCCACACACTTCACTCCTCAGCACCAGGCCAGGAAGAGAGCTTCTCACACTCTCCAGAGGCTTTGTTGCTGAAGCCAGGCCTGATGTATCTGTCAGAGTGAGAGAGGAGGGCAGAGGAGACACATGACATGAAGGGCAGCGGTCAACATGTGAGCAGCACTGGGAATCACTGGTCAACCAGAAAAGGAGAGAAGAGAAGAGAAGAGAAGAGAAGAGAAGAGAAGAGAAGAGAAGAGAAGAGAAGAATGTCAGACTAAAAAAATATAATGGCAGATGACACAAAGTTACAAACATGGAGGGGAAAAAAATTAAATCTGTAAATTTATGTGAAAAATATACTTCATTAATGGAGTTTAGCATTTGGAGCTTTGGTTATTATTGAAATAAGTATGAGGACCACTACCACTATGCCTCCATAAACATTAGAAAACACTGTGGGGAAAAAAAGGTGGAACCGTGACGCTGCAAAAATAAACAAATAAATAAATAAATCTTTAACGTATTTATATATCTAAGTGAAAATATCTGAATATGGGCAAATCAATCTAATATTTCTTACTATGAGATTATTATGAATCAAATATTAAATTATACAGTTTGTTTTGAATGACATTTAATGTGTTTACTTATTTCAAACTTTAAAGGATCTTATTCTATTGATAGATCATTTTTGCTTCATTGTAGAGATAAAAGTTATCAATAGAATTGATAGAGATATTGTAGAGATAAAAGTAGCCAATAGAACAAGAATACACCAAGCATCAAATTTGTTAAACAAATGTCTAGAAATATGTTTAATAATCATACATTTGGTTTATTGAAATATTATCATATGAAATACTAGATAAATATGAGTGTATTTAAGATATCTTCACTTGCTATGTAATATGTCAGTTTAGCACTGTCAGCATGGGCTCTGAATTCTGACTCTGACAGTTCCTCAACCTCAGCTACATTATTCAAGTTCATCATTGGTCTCAACTACAGGTGTGTGTGGGACTTTTTTTTATAACTGTAAATTTATCACATGTTAATGAACATTGCCTTATAATATAATAATAATAATAATAATAATAATAATAATAATAATAATAAAACAAATAGGGTGCTCCTATTCAGTGTATTCAGTAACATCCCTGATATACAGCACAGATTTACCCCTGGCCTCCATTTGCTTTGTAGATATACATTTACTTATTGTAGTCCACAATTTGTCAGTCTGCTTCTACACCCTCCATCACTGGGAAGTGATCACCATAGGACCACCACTGACCAGATATTAATCAGGTGGTGGATCATTCTCAGCACAGCAGTGCCACTGACTGGTAAGGGCATGTTATTGTGTACAGTATGTCTTTGGTGTGAGTGTATTCTTCATTTACATTTTTAACACTATGTATTCTTATGTATTTTGTCACTATTTCATTAGACACACCTACACTGCAAAAATGATATCTAAGCGTAACTTGAATATAGGCAAATTCATTAGATATCTATTAGATAGTCATTTTAAACAAATATAAGATTATAAAACCTATTTCTGGACATTTTTTTTACTAATTTCAAACTTGAAATAGTCTGGTTCCATTGACAGATAACTGCTAATTTTATTTTATTTCTAGAAAGATGCAAAATTATCTGCCAATAAAGTAAGAAAATTTTAAACCGGAAATTAGCAAGAATGTGTAGAAATAGGTTTATTAGTCTTATATTTCTCTTTCTTAATTTGTTTTAATCATCCATTAATCATTTTTGGTTGGTGGACTATTTTCAATCCAGCAGTGACACTGGGGTGTTTAAAAAAAAATATCACAACACTACTGTTCCTAAACACCTGTATCCATCCACTACCAAGCTATGACAACCTGTAAATGATCCATATGACCAACTGCATAGCAGTACATGGGCTATAGTCAGTAACTGTATCCTGTACCTACAAAATCACCTATATGGAAGAAGATCTGATAAAATGTCTAATGAGTGAAGTTTAAGAAGCATTGCTAGTCAACACTTTGAGATTTCATCAAAACACACACAAAACTAAGAACTCCCTAGAAGCATAAAAGTCTAGCACTGCTGTTACTATTCTGGAATAATTTCTAACATCCTGTGAAATTGTCTCTCTCATCTGTTAGCAGATCTTCAGGCCTTGTGATCTATCATATTTTCTTTTTAATTCCTCCATCTACATGGTTTATTAGTTGTGCCCTTAGTGTCAGAGTCTAATTTCTGTAGGAGAGAACAACAGATGTGGCTGATTATGATTATTGAGAGTGTGATACTACATAAGTTAAAGCTATAGTACAATAAAGTCACAGATTGAGAGCTGGGTTAAGAAACTCGACCTGGGACACAGTCAATAAACACCTAACATTTTTCCCACAAACGTGATATATAAGAAATGAAAAAGAAAAAGCAGTGGGATGAGTGTGTTTTGTTGCTAAAGTCAGAAGATGGTCTCCATACTGTATGTTCTCTTTGGTCGAAAATGAGATGACTTCATAGCTCATAGCTTTACTATCGACCCTATGTTATGACATAAAAAAATGCAGTCAACAGGAAAATATTGTCATTCATAGGTCAGGTATATGACATAAACATCCCATAATCTCTATCAATGTAAAAAGTAATACATATTAAACTGAAAGTTTATTCTATGGTGAATTGGGATATTGGGCTGATGTGAAATTACTGTCAATATTAAAGAGAAAGATATAGTGATTGACGTAGTAGTGGTCTCTTTGCAAACCTCAAAACTTCCTCTTGCCTCAGCCATGCTGAATTAATGATAACAGACAGTTATGAATCATTCACATGCCTGTCTTTCAAAAAGAAAGACTAACAATGGAAACACAAGTATAAAAGATGAAATTAGGCATAATGATATAATGGCACATCATCCAAGGCTGACATTATGACACATTTTACAACCAGTCTCATTGCATTGATTTTCATTAAGCCAGAAACTTGATCCTTTCTGTAGCCTTGTAACCCACTTATTTTCAATGATGCCCCAAGATATGTGTCTCTACTGTCTGATTCCGAAGAGGGTTGAGTTAATCAGAAATGAGGCCCGGCAAACTGGCGAATTAGTATTCATAAAATGGGATAGACAGAATGTTAGTGTGTGGGTGTGTGTGGGTAACAATGGCAGCTGCAGCCATTATAGCAGCCATATGTACGAATAAAGCCATGGTGGATGTGGAGGTATGCAATATTCAGGCTGTTTCACATTGAAGAAAGAAGAGCACATGCTGATCACACATACTTACATCCCAACTAACTGCTCAATCTGTTTCTTCAAACACAATGACCAGACAATCAGACCAACGAGGACTGCTTTAAAGTATGCTAAACACTCAATTCACTCACACACTTAATTCAATGTAATAATTAGCTGATGAGATAAATTAGCAGTGTTAAAGCAGGTAAATAGCATAGCCGTACCTTCACCAATGTAGTCTGACAGTCTAACTGCATTGTTAATCAGAAATCTGCTCAACAGGAAGAACATAAACATGAAGGTTTTTAGATAATAACTAAAGTAGAAGAAGAATACTAATTTAGGAAGACCACCACATGCCTAACATATAATTCTCTAATTCTATACCTCTATTATCTACAATAGGAAAAGAACATATGAATATGAGCTCCTATTTCAATTATTTTGTTTTGTTTTTCTTTCTCTGTGACCCTTATTAAATCATTTTTCTGTAGTTTGTAGGTCCTGAAGTAAGGCACATATGGGAATCAGTTATATCTTAGTGTACATAAAATATAACACTATGTTTGCTTACTAGTATGCTTTCACTACCTAGATTGATGAGACTTGAAGAGACTGTTTCAAGTATGAATGCATTGTTATAACAGCAAAGGTACATGGAACGGGCAACCTATATCAGCCTTGGGACCAAGTCGTTTACATTGACCACATAGAAAATCAGGCAAAGTATGAGTGTGAAATGCTTTTTTTTTTTTTTTTTTGCATTATTTATTTCAAATAGGTGTGGCACAAATGTATCAGAAATAAGGTAGCACTAGAAGGGACTGTTGAGAATTTTTTTTTTTTTTTTTTTCATTTGCAACTGCTAAAATGTATGTACTGTTTCTCTAATTTAAGTTTGTTTTACTTATAAGGTTTTCATTTGACTCACCCTTGTACATGTAAACACAAAAGCCACAATGTATTGCTTGTAAATTTGCCAAGTCCAACATTAAGCTAATTAGAATGCAATCATGAATTTTGGTTTTGTGGTACTATAAGAAATAAGCTGTTCCATCATAACCATCATAAAATTAAAATTAAAATGAAATTACATCCTCCTCTGCTCTTCTCCAAGACAGTACATGTGAATAAAGTACTCATTTTAAACAAGAGAAATCAAAACCAGTCTTTGTCAGTTGATTGCAAGTATTTTTATATTGACTTTTCTCTTCTTCTTCAAAAATTGACATTTATTTCTGCAACTGAGGTTTCATCTATGATATATATATATATATATATATATATATATATATATATATATGTGTGTGTGTGTGTGTGTGTGTGTGTGTGTGTGTGTGTGTGAAAAGTACATTATTTAAAAAATAATAATTTGCATACTTAATAAAACCAAAAAAATACATTTTTTAAGTATTGAAATATTTATTCCACTGTGCTGACAGTCTCAAGAGAATGGATTTTACATAAAAGTTTGTTGTAAAATAATTTTTTTTTACTGCTTAATCAAGAAGCTATCATGCACCATTATAAAACATAAATTTTTATGCCCTTATTTTAGTATCTATCATAAATTCAAAAATAATACTTCTCTAATATCTATCCAATTAGTAATAGTAATGAACATGAAACATGAAAGAACTGATTTTGGGGAAAACACTTTTAAAAATACAATGTGGTTTAATGTGTTTCCATTTAGTTAGTGTGGTTTATATGCTGTAGCTTTTCAGGGATATATGACATGATGTGATTTTTAAGATGGTTGTAAAAGCTGTGAAATACAATTTTTTTCTGTTGAATTTTAAAACTTGTTTTGTGATACTTTAAGAAAAGACATTTTGTAGATTAAATTTTGACTTGACATGATCACCCCCCCCCCCCCCCGCCCCACCCAAGAAAGAAAGAAAAAATGCTAGACTAACTATATAACTACTATATTATGCCTTCCTGATCTTGAGGTCAGTCTGGCCTCAGGAGCACTTCTGAGATAAAGTCTTGTTCTGCGAATTTACTCAATAAATTACAGTTGATTCAGTCGGACAGTGTGTAAGATCTCATGCATTAAACTCCTCTATTTCATTTTTTGAGGCTGAGAGTATAAAATCGGTGTGCTGCATATCTAATTTTCTCTTTTTCTTTTGATTCCTGAATAGCTGATACAACGCTTCCTCAGAAGCTGGAGTGTGGTCACCGTTGTGGACCCCATGGTGCATTCACAGCCAGCAACATCAACTCTCAAATCTTATCTTGTTAAATCAGCCAAATGCGAGGAACTGTGAGGGAGGGAATTAATGGGTAGAATGCTGGAGTGGAAGAACAGGTCGTTTTAATCCAGGGAACAAGGGTGTGTGTGTGTGTGTGTGTGTGTGTTTGTGTGTGTGTGTCTGGGGAAAGGATGCGACTGTGTGAAGATGAGTATCTGCTGTCAAGGTTGCATTGCGCCGTTTGCTCCACAGGTTCGTGTTCCTCCGCTCTTCCCAGTTGAATACCGCAGTGGCGGAGTTATCTACTTCGTTTGGGAGATGGGACGGTGTGAGATACAGTGGAGCAGAATGAGGAGAAAACGAGCGCCATAAACCTCACAACTGCTCAGAGAGAAAGAGGAGAAATGTCAAATTACTTAAAGAATATTATTTTGGGGGGTTGTCAGTATGTTCTATGGATTATGCAATAGCACTGCTGGATAGAACCGACTATGATCATGCACATAAATAAAAGTATCACTTTGATGCAAGTATCAGGTTCTCATTACACTGCCACTCATTTATGTGTCACCAGAAAGCCATCTAACCACTGAGGTCATAAAGCTGAGCCTTATTGGATGCGTTAATGTGACTGTGCCAGAACAATGGCACTGCAGCCTTTCTCCACTGAAGAGCATACTAATTACACACACTGCCCTTGATCCTGACCTTGGTGGGTCACTTAGCAGTTGTGATCTGTCTCTGACTCTTAATAAAATCCCGTTTGGCAGGGTGAGCCAGAGTGGCAGCCTCTCTCTCTCTCTCTCTCTCTCTCTCTCTCTCTCTCTCATCCTTGTCGTGCAAAGTGGGCAAAGACATAATGACTGGGGCCATCATCTTATGGTTTCACAAAACCAATTGCAGTGCCACGCCTTTCAAATGAGCTGCAACACTTACTTTGGGGGCCGAAGATACAAATGTAAATCTTAAATAAATAAAATAAATAATAAATAAATAAATAAATAAACACTATATATCTTTTTATATTTGTTACATAGAAATACATTTTACACAGTACTTTCAATATTCTTCTCCAGTCACTACTCAAGGGCATAATCTTTAACATTATGCAACGTTGCATGCACAGTATTACTGGCCATACAGTCCCGCTGTTTAAACTGGAATAATATTAGCATTTGGATGCACTATAGCACTGTAAAGGCTTTTCACATGAATACTGTATATTTACGGTATATGTTTACATAGAATTAATAATGAAACTAAGCAAATTGAGTATTCACTTCACCATACCCAACATACACTTAGACCACATTAATATATTTCACACACTTTTTTTTTTTTTTATCTCCATTTTTTCACAGTCTGTGTTTAATCAGCACACTGCCTGTGAGTAACAACTCCTAGCCAGTCCTAGCCAAATGTTTTTGGAGGCTCAGGAAGTGGGAATAATCGTAGCACAATCATAATAATATGATATGTCAAAATATTGGTGGGTTAACATGATTGTGAAAATCCTTGGCTACTCTTCCTTTCCAAGTTATTGATGAATTGCTTAAGTGTCTTAGGTGTATACTGCCACAGCTAATGTTTGGACATCCCAAGAGATATTATCAAATGGACTGTCCCTCAGTTACAATGTGCTATTAAGAAGTGTATGATTCATATTTTATCTACATTTGTTTAGACTTTAATGTTAAATACATTTTAGTCATTAGATTTTTTTTTAAAAATCTGAAAATTCCCCTACCTATGAACCGCCTCAATGACTATGTTTACATGGACAGCAGAAATCTAATTATTGACCTTATTCTGAATAAGACAATATTGTGATTAAGGTGTTTACATGAGTCGCTTTTAGAATATTCCTTTCATGTTCCTGTTTTACATGTTATAGAACATAGATCGATTAATGGCACACGTCATTACAGCGAGTATGACTTTAGTCGGCTTAAGGTCATCAATAATCGTTGTTTATATGGAAGTTTCTTAATCAGAGTATTGTCTTAATCGGGTTAATATTGGATTACTGTTGTCCATGTAAACGTAGTGACTGTTGGTTTAGAACAAATCCACACACTAATAACAACAATTTGATATTAACTACAGAATTTGTCAACTATGCCAAACAATAAAACAGCTCAATTAATAAATAGACATATAAATATGTAAATATAAGCTACACATATTACTGAAACAATTGTCTATACAGTATCATGCAAACATTCATTCCAAAAACTGCAAATCAGCCTTCTAAAGAAAAGAGTCATTAATACATATCATAGATTTTCTTCAACTTCCCTATAGCACTTTTTTCTGCTTTGCATAATGCAGCTTTTATTAACACTAGTGTTAGTGCACACATTACAATGCACTCTAGAAAGCCAAGAGGTGCTGAGGAGAGCGTGACAGTCCAGGTTTAAAATGCAACCCCATAAAGCCAGCAGTACGGCAGTGATGGGGAGCTGGGAGAAGTCGAGACTGTCGAGAATAATAGCTGCATCTTTCAAGTTGGATCAGGTCTTTCTGTAATGAAGAGAAAAGTTTTTCTTCCTCCTGTATGTCAGGAACAATAAGCAAGAATGATAGAGGGAGAGAGAGAGAGCGAGAGAGAGCCTGAGAGCAGTGAGAAGGTAATTACACAGAGTTTGTGCATATCCAGGAGTGCGTGTGAGTGGCTGAAAAGCTTGCACGATGGTACAGTGACTGAAAGCAGATTTTAATGATTTTGTTCCTGCTTTCTGCAAGCTAAGAAGGAAAGATCTGACCCTCTCCTCCCCTCTCTTTTTCCCTAGACCTAGGTCAGGGCCAGAGGTGCACCACAGCTGTCTAAAATATCCATTATTTACTTGCCTTATTTCCCACTATTTACTGTTTTTGTGGGAACCACTGTCCCTCCACAATCTCTTTGTGTTGCCATTAATTGCACAGGAGAATGGAGGGCTGTGTATGCGCCCGCATGTGTGTGTGTGTGTGTGTGTGTGCTTTTTTTTTTTCTTTATCTTTTTTTTCAGATGTGCTGGCTCTCTGTCTGTCCCTGCTCGCACTCCTCCTCCCAAATTTTCCACCTTTTTCCCGGAGCTGAAGTGTGTTCACACTCAATGCGCGACAGCCACAGAACAAGCTGTGACTCTCAGCAGTAATCTGTGCACCCGCTCACTCCGGCCGCTTCGTGCACACTCACACACACACACAGCACAATGACAAAAAGAGAAATGCTTTCTGCTCCTAGCTAATTAAGAGTGACTGAGGAGGATGCTATTCTTCTGAATAAACTGTAGAGTACAGTTCTCACATGAACAAGTTGTGTGTATGTGTTTGTATCAGTCTGTCCTCTGTGCTGCAGCTGAGTGAATGGGAGTGAATGAGACTGGGACCATATGCATATGGTCATATCTTTGCTGGCCCACCTACCAGCTTGTATATTAGACCACTGTAGATGATACAAAATGCGGCAGGGTGTATGGTGTTCAATCAACAAATATGCACATTATGCCCTTTTTTCATCTCATTCCACTGACTCCCTGTAGCTGTTCTCATCAAGTACAAGCCTTTGACGCTTGTTTGTAAAGTAACCAACGGAACTTTTCTACCTACTCGTCTGAGTGTACTTTTCATTCCAACTCATTTTATTTATTTAATAGTGGAAGGAATTGCTCAATTGTGCAGCTTTCAAATTGTGCAGCTTTCGGCACAACAGTCAAGAAACACTTGCAGCCTCAGTTTCTGAGCACATATGAATATTGTGTGCATGTATTTGTCTCAGTAGATGTGATGAGCTGTGTTATTTGGGGTTATCCATTTTACTATGATATTATCTATCAAGAATGTTTTATTACTCCTGCCTAAGCATCCTAACCTATAGGCAGGTCCTATGCCAGTTGCAACAAAATTGGAATAAACATAAATAAAAGAAGTTAAGTTGCGGTGTCACCTCTCTATGATGCAGTTCCACACATGCACACAGTTTCTTCCAGAGAAAAAAAGCTTTTCAATAAGATATGTGTCACAAGACGACACTGCATACACGTTGGAAAATGAATACGTGACCAAGCACAATCTCTCTCTCTCTCTCTCTCTCTCTCGCTCACTCTCTCTAAAAAAAACCTCCCACAAACTCACTGATGAGTTATAATAAAGAGTTTTTTTTAATCCCTCCATCATTAAAGTCGTCTCTAAGCGAATACCTTGCTTAACACCCTATCTATCAGACATGCCAGACTTACTTTTACTCATACTTGCTCCTGTGTGAGTGTGTATTTGTTCTGTGAAGCTACTGTGAACTATAATGAGGCCCTTTGGTGGCTGTAAAGATTGGAGTGTAGAAGACAGAGGGAGCAGTGCACATATAGCTCTATTTGTCTTACAAATATAACACTAACTACCAATTACAGCACTATAAACCTCTGGGCTACTGCATACCTCCCTTGCTTTAACACCGGAGCCACAGGAAAACTGTGCTGAGCCCTCACGCGCTCTCGTACTGTAATGTGTGAGGTGCTGTGGTCACTGATGCAGGCTGTGAAGTCAATGAGGCCAGTAATGAGGTCTTTTTTAAAGAGTGGTGGGGTTGTTCGATTAATGTTGGCACTATGAGGGAGAAGGGAGGGCAGCACTGGCATGATCACTCCCTGCTATACTGCTGCCTTCTGGACAAGGGTGAAGCATCAGGCAAAGGACAATACATGACTTTAAGGAGAGCACACACACATACAGACACGGTGTCAAGAATTTACAGTAATGATATACTCATAAGTGCACAGGATGTGAGAGAAAAACTGAGTCATTAGTTGAACTGAGTCAAAGTTCAATAATACTCTAATACATCGCATCTGAAGCGCATGTGAGATTATTCCAGACAAGAATTTGATGCTGACTCTTACAAGAAAGGTTCTTTAAGGCTTCATTTGGTAATTAAGGGTTCCAAAAAATTAAGCTTTATTATTATAAAACACTTTGTTTTACATACAACTAGGAGTGGGTTATATGACAAAAATTTCATATCACAATTCTTGAAGGGATTTCCATGATATGATGCGTCATGATATTTCGGTTAGCTCACAAATTGCCAGCAAAACTTGTTTTGGAGTAAAAAAAAAAAAACAACTGATGATTTATATGTCTAAAAAAATTAATGCAGCTTATTTTTATATTTAAATATAACAATGAAAAGGATACATATTTAAATATTAAGTACAAAATTTAAGTATCAAATCATGTCAAGCATGTCAGCGAACTCCAATTCGCAACACCGCAGCCTACAAACATTGCCTCTCTGGACTACACTCCCCAGAACACACTCACAGGACTTTTGATGAAGCACACCTGTTCACAATCCCACACACACACACACACACACACACACCATAGTTGTGAGGTATACGCTCAGTTTGTCTAGTGCTTCTGATGTTACCAAGCCTGTTTTCCTGTTTGTTTTATCTGGTTTGACCTTGCTAGTTTTTCTTGACTCTCGATTTTCAGGCTGAAAACATATTTGTTTACTCAAGCTTACAATGAATAGACTTTCTTTTACGCAAAGTACACAGTCTTATCCATTACGGGATAGTAAGCATACCTAACAGTCTCTCCCTCTCTTTATCTCCCTCTCCCTCTCTCCTTCTGTCAAGCTATGCATGATATTATGGAGATGCTAGTGATCCTGACCCTTTCTGGTTTCTGGACATGCCTGATTCATCCTAATGCTCTACCTCTGGATGGAGCTGTCATCAACTGGGGCCAAATTCTGCCACTGAGGATGACCCCAAGCAGTGCAGCCTGGAGATTGCTGAGGATGGTACCATTTGAAGGTCCATGGAAATGGTTTTGGACCTCAATTTCACATGGACATTCTTGCTGTGGTTGCTACTATGGCCTAAGGACTGCAATTACCACATACAAGTTTGCACTCAGGTCTCCTTTAATAAACAGTGGACTAGTTCAACAAACAGACTTCATGTAAAAACCATAATGAACTTTCTTTTACTTTCACACTATCCGTTGTTAACCAGATGAGGATGGGTTCCCTTCTGAGTCTGGTTCCTCTCAAGGTTTCTTCCTCATATCATCTTACAGAGTTTTTCCTCACCACAGTCGCCACCGGCTTGCTCAATAGGGATAAATTCACACACCTAAAATCTGTATCCTGTGTTTATATGTTTCTGTAAAGCTGCTTTGATACAATGTCCATTGTTAAAAGCACTACACAAATACAATTGTATTGCCTTTGTCCAGTTTGTCTAGTTTGTTGATCGTCTGACCTTAGCCTTAGTATTTGACTGAATTTGCTAGCCATTTTGGACTTGCTTGCCTTCCTCCCATTAAAAGCTGAAACTCAACTGCACTTGCATCTGTCTCAGCCTTTCTCTCATGACATAAATAAAAGAAATACAATTTAATTTTTTTTTAAAAATGTAGAAAATGAGGGGGAAATAAAACAATTGGTACAAGAACTTCAGTCAGTTACTATTCACAATGACTGATAATATTGCCAAGGCTTAGAAAAGTGTATCATGGTTTTATTGATATCGAGGTGATTTAACCCAGCCCTAATTAAGGGTTCTACATTTTCCCTGAAAGAATCTATTTACTGCAGAAGCAGAAAACATTTTTTTAACATAAAACGCCGGGGTTACGCATGTAACCCTGTTCCCTGAGAACGGAACGAGACTTTGCATAGCTTTGTCATACCAGGGCAGGCCTGTGAATTGCGTCTTCGCTTCAGATAATAGAGTCTGACGGCGTGGTTCACAGGTGGCATATATATATCATGTGACGCGCTTAATTGCCACGTCACCTGATCATGGCAGGCCTATAAGTAGAGGCATGATTTTACACAAGCTTCAGATACCAGTCACGCGCGCAAGGGCGCTTCCCATACTGTTATGCTAAATACAACGTCTCGTTCCCTTTGAAAGGGAACTCCCTTACCATAGAGCTTTTGGGGTAGCTGTTCAATTCAGTCAGCAAATGATTATATAATGCAAATAATGCAACAAAAAAAAAAGGATGAGAGAGATGTCAGCTGTTTTCATGCAGTCTTTTACAATGATGCAAAACAGTAAAACGCAACTCTGTTTACTAACAATTCAAGGTACTGTTATATGTATAAGTGCTGATGCTAACCACAAACTCAGATGAATTTTGATGAAACTGGAATGAATTTGTGCTAAACACTTGTCTGTGGTAATCTCAGACATACTGCAGATGTGGTAGATAAAGATACGATTGAAAAATGCTGGAGTATATATGCTCTATATGCACAGTTCTGGTGTATGCATGACTCCTTGGCAATGCTTTTATCCAGTGCTTTAGAGCCATTAGAGAAGCCACCATTAGAGTCTCATAAAATAGTGAGATGTTTGTTCAGTGCTGCCTGAAAATGAGCTGGCCTGGTACATTGTAATATCATATAAGGAGCTAATGATACTAATACACATTTCCATTTGTGGCTTAGAAAAAAAAAAAGATAGAGTGCTGATGGACTGGGTTTGCCAATAGACACGAGCTTATTATTAGGCAGCAAGAGAGTCATCAGTGGATTTAACAGCTTTGCACCACTCATGAGTTGGAGGTGTGGAGGACGGCCGGCTCTCTGAGCCCAGGCCAAGCCTTTAGCTCTGGGGCCACACATCGAGCACGGCCTCCAGCCTCAGCAATAATGGCCCAGCCTCAGCTGCTGGAAATGTTATTCTAATTAACAGGGGATTAAGTCATCATCTTTTCATGTAATATAGTCTGGATGGGAATTTCATTATGGAACAGCAGTGCAAAAAAGCAGGCAAAAAAAGGATTTAGCATTGCAGTAAATTACTCTTGACCCCCTGGACGGCAGTCTATCGGCGCGTCAATTGCCTGCCAATTAAAACAAGCCACTCTTGCCAAAACTTTATTGGGACGGACTGGGCTTTCAGACGTGGTACACATTTCATGGGGCTGGAGAAGAGAGACGAGTGCCTGGCTGGCTGCTGACACTATTCTGGTGGGAATTTTGTCAAGTTTGGAGAAATGAGCATATGAAACGATTTTCTCGAGCTATCGCGGGCCATAGCTGAGCTGACTGCCACACAAACAGTTTCTCTGAAGTGCAGCTCTTTGATAAGTGACCATATGTGGAGCATCATGTGCATGGAGAGCTAAAACACAAACAATAACCCTAGAGCAGGCTTCTGAAAGACTGGACAAAGGCTTCCAACACTAACAAGAGCTCCAGCACTAACAAGCTGAGGCGTTTAGGGTTCTGATGTGCATGCTTTTAAAAATGCATCATGACAATTTACAAAGACTTTTTGACTTCCAAGTTCTATGCAGAGAGTGTTTGGAGTGTGACAGGGTCAGTGTACTTTTCTTAACAGTGGAAAATCATAGTACAGATAATACTGATGTAACATGATGTAATTTATGTCCACTTAAAAAAAAAGTCACTTGTATGCAGTGGAATGTATGTAATTTCTTCATGACCATGATCAGACACACAATACAGTGGCTCAGTGGACAGGATTACGTAAAGTGCAATACACAACAGTCTGAGACTAGAGCAAAATATCCAACAATTACACATACACAGGACAATAAAAACTTTGGACAGTGCACAGGGACTAGACAGGACAACAGAACGGTATTGTATGGAAGAAACCAGTACAAACAATTATCTGTAAACAGTTGACTTAAACCGATTGTGCAATTACTATGTTACTATGTGAAAAGAAAAATATAGAGAAAAATTTGCAGCAAGATGAGTAGTAAAGTGTATTGTGGCAGCATAATAGCCACACACACACACACACACACACACACATATATATATAACCATTAAAATCATTACCATTATTGGCCCTTAATTTCTACTAGTATCTACTATACATGCCACCAATAGAAGGCAACAAATTACTAATAGAGACCCACAGGGATCATTACAGTTTCCATTAAAATCAATACAATTCCCATTAAAACCATTACTATGAGGGTTTCTGTTGGGTGTTTTTTCAGCAGGGGAGAGCTTAATTAAACAGTGGTGCTGCAGAAGAGAAGAAAAGAGAAGAGAAGAGAAGAGAAGATGGAGCAATGTGATTTTTTTTTTCTAAGTGTAAAAAGAAAAGAGCCTGTAGGCCTCTCCCTCGATGCTAAAGCATTGTTTTCTGCTCGGCTAAGCAGCATCGAATTGATATGCTAGCAATGATGTGCAATGACAATTAAATTGTAACTGACCTGCATGTAACCATCATTATGCCTTCTATCTTTACTGCCATCCCTGTTATTTAATCACACAGCATGTGGGCTTTTTATTAGGCAGTAACAACAACAAGACCACATCCGCCTGCCTATAAACACTTGACTATGGGTATCTATCAGCTCTTCCATGAAAGAAGAAAAAAAAAAGGCACATTTTTCCCCCTGAAAAAGCTGCTACAGATAAGCCGAGGTAGTGACATAACATAGCTACACAACTAAATAGTGAATATTTATGCAGAATCCATATTCTCTGACATCAGGATCCACAGACATTATGATTATAATAATGGGGATGTCTTTATCTGATACTTAAAAGCTAAATCAATGTCTTCCTAGAATTCATATTAGGATCCATATGAAACAACAGAACTGGGGAAAAAAGACTACCGAAAAACGAATGAGGTCTTGCTATGGGTTTTCTCTCTCATTCACTCTCTGAGTCACACACACACCCTAACAAACATCACAACCTTTCTCCAATGACTGCCGCATATTCATTTGCATAACAATTTTCGCTTGTGTTTCTGGTTAGATGGAATTCACAGCATGGTGCCTGCATTGTGAGTGCTGGGTCATTGCTATATATATATGTGACAGCGAAGGGGGAAAAAAAGAAACCTCTCACTTTCATCTACAGGAACACATACTGTAGGTATAGTACACACCTCATACAGAGAACAATGACTCCAAACAGTCCAGCAATACCTCCATATTAATATTCCTGCAAGGGAAACATGTATTATTATTACTACTACTAGTAGTAGTAGTAGTATTAGTAGTAGTAGTTGTAGTATTAGTGGTAGTAATAGTAGTAGTTGTAGTAGTAATAGTAGTAGTAGTATTAGTCATAGTAGTAGTAGTAGTAGTAGTAGTATTAGTAGTAGAAGTAGTAGTAGTAGTACTAGTCATAGTATTAGTAGTAGTAGTAGTAGTAGTAGTAGTAGTAGTAATAGTAGTAGAAGTATTAGTAGTAGAAGTAGTAGTATTAATATTAGCAGTAGTAGTAGTATTAGTCGTAGTAGTAGTCGTAGTACTGGTAGTAGTAGTAGTAGTAATAGTAGTAGTAGTATTAGTAGTAGAAGTAGTAGTATTAATATTAGTAGTAGTAGTAGTAGTAGCAGTATTAGTAGTAGTAGTAGTAGTAATAGTAGTAATAGTAGTAGTCGTAGTACTGGTAGTAGTAGTAATAGTAGTAGTAGTATTAGCAGTAGAAGTAGTAGTAGTCGTAGTAGTAGTATTAGTCGTAGTACTAGTAGTAGTAGTATTAGTAGTAGAAGTAGTAGTAGTAGTAGTAGTAGAAGTAGTAGTATTAATAGTAGTAGTCGTAGTAGAAGTAGTAGTATTAATAGTAGTAGTAGAAGTAGTAGTAGTAGTAGTATTAGTAGTAGTAGTATTAGTAGTAGAATTGTTGTTGTTGTTGTGTGTCTCTGTCGCTCAAGGATTATACCTGTGCTTTGGGTCTGTTCATAAGCATGAATAGTGTGACAGTTGCATTAAATAAGAGGTGCTTACTCTCTCTTGAATAATCTTTCACAAAAAGATTCTCAGGGGAAAAAAGAAATGGTACAAAGCCATGGCAGCATTTGTGTATATATTTATATATAATATATTTATTTGAGGAAAATAAAAGCCTGAAAACACACAATCAATAACGCCAGATTCGAAGATGCATGTCCCAAAAGACTAACACAATCAGGAATTAACCTGTAAAGGCTGGAAAAAGGTAAAAGAGTGGTGTTTGAAAAACAAACAGTTAATAAATATATATTAAGCTCTAAAAAAAATCAGGTATATGTAAAAGGTTAGTTCTATATGCATGTTTTCTATTTATAGAGTGCCAAAATTGTGTCAAAATTCACTCACCTGCCGCTTTAATAGTAACACCTGTACATCTGCTCATTCATGCATTTTTCAAGTCAGCAAATGTGTAATGCATAAACTCATGCAGGTACAGGTCAAGAGCTTCAGTTAATGTGTACATCAAACATCAGAATAGGGACAAATGTGATCCCAGCAACTTTGACTGTGGCATTGTTTTTGGCCTGGCTGGGTTGAGTATTTCTGAAACTGCTGATCCCCTGGGATTTTTGGGCACAACAGTCTCTAGAGTTCAAACAGAATGTTACAAAATAAAACCCATCCAGTGTGCGGCAGTTCTGCGGGAGTTCTGCCCTGTGACAAGAGAGGTCAGAGGAGAATGGTCAGACAGGATTTAGCTGATAGGAAGGATGCGGTAACTCAAATAATCACTCTTTACAACCATGGAGAGCTGAAAAGCATCTCAGAATGCACAACACTCCTGTCAGCCAAGAACGGGAATCTGAGGCTACACTGGGCACAGGCTCACCAAAACTGGACAGACGAATATTAGAAAAAATATAATCTGGTCTTGACCTGCATTATTTTATACACTGCTCTGCTGTCACATGATTGGCGGATTTAATAATTGTGTGAATGAATTGTAGTTGTTCCTGCAATATTATCATTTTATCAACAAAAACATTTACCAAAATTTTCAGGACCTTATAGCAGGTTGTTAGCAGCTACAACCGCTTGGGTGAGAAGTATAATTTTTATTAGAAACTCTCTGATCTGAGTCCTGAGAATTCATCTCTCTCATTTTTTTCCTTCCATAGTCATTGCTTTTTGTCTTTTCTCTTGCTTTAATTCTTCTCATTTTTCTCAATTGTTCAATTCCCCTTGTCTGTCAAATACTCAAAGACAAATCATTATCAGTGTGGAAAATGAAACAGAAGAAAAGTGTTTCACTGTATTTAGCATAGCTCATAGTCAGGAATTTCAGACAAGAACTTGGAGTGCGGCTGTAGAAACTAATGATCCTACTACTGAAATACGATAAACCATCTTGAGTAAATGCAAGAACTGTTTAAACAATTATAAATGAATATGCTTAACTCCGAAATGGATTTATGTATTGGTAAGATTGGGCAATCCAATGAGAACTATAATATTATTCATAAAAAGCAGTACTTCCATAGCCAGGATTACATATTCACAGAGAGAATGTCTTCCTTGGCTTGTTGGTCAGAAAATAAGTATCGGCATGCATGGCACTTACATGACGCTTGTCAGGAATATTTTCTGCAAAAGCTAACAAAAAGAAAGAACAATTCTTGCTCCACCAAATGTACTATACTATACAACTATTATAAGTCAAAAAGGCAAATATAAAAGTCATCAATCAGTGACCAAATGGTAATAATTGAAAATAGTTAATGAAATTGAAATAGAATTCAAATAATATGTATATTTTTACACTTCAACAATTCAACAAGATTAATTGTTAATTAATTGCTATTACTGTGTGGGCTGACCAGTGGGGTCATGAGACCAAGTCGCAGACTCCACTTTCATTTTATGAATATCACAGACTCTATCTTTGTAGCCACATCAATACAGATGTGCTACTATTTGGAAATGTTAATGGGAACAACATGTAAATGAAGCGTATATGTGTTTTTTAGTCTTTTTTTCTTACAAGCTGCACTAGCGAAGAAGTTCAGCAATAAAATGGTGTATGATTCTGAGTGAAACAACATAAACCAAGAAATTGAACACAAAAATATGTCAAAACATTTACTGAATACATCTGGTGGTGGTCAATGCTTAGGGTTGCAAAAAAATGTCCATTTGTTGTTGTTTGAACAAAAAATTTGAGAACCACTGTGTGGAAGTGAGCGTGTGGTCAAGCGCCGGTTTGCGAATAGAGGGCGGAGCCAGTAAAACTAAATGGTAATGATCTACACCTGTGTGAGATTGCTCTAGCATGTGTTACATTACATTTACATCTATTCATTTAGCAGACGCTTTTATCCAAAGCGACTTACAAGTGAGGAAATACAAGCAGTTCTGTGTTTCAGTGAGCGGCAGCAAGGATAAAGTGGGGAGAGATGAGTGCTTTAGTTGCAAGAAAGGAGCTGGCTGTGCTGATCAGTGCTTTCTCTCTCTCTCTCTCTCTCTCTCTCTCTCTCTCTCTCTCTCTCTCAGCGTCTCTCCCCACTTTATCCTTGCTGCTCTGCACTGAAACACAAACACTGGTCTAGGCCATCGAAGGGTTGGTCAAATCTCAGAACGGCAAACTACTCTCTTGCTCTGGATAAAACATAATTTGCTGCATAGAAATGTATTGCACGGCTCTTTCCAGTATACACTTCAAATCTTTCATTGCCACATATGCATGCTAAAAGAGAAAGCACTCAACAGGCATACATGTCTTGCAGAGCTCATTGGTAAGTTGACCTTCTCTTGCATAGTTAACCTAGCTGTTTAAAAGAAAAAAATATATTTGCTTAGATAATGTCGAGGCTAAGTCTCACAAGTGTTTGAAATTCTGTCCAGCTTTTAATGGCCACTCAGGAAAAATACTGAATAATATGTTCATCAATACTCTTCGCTTCATATGATTCTACACTGAAAATGTTATATACTCCTTTGCTAAGATATCTTCCATGGCTTTTGGAGGGTGTACAGTATGAGTATATGTGGATTTTAAAAATGATGCTTTGTTCATGCTCACCTTATAGTTAATGATACTGATTGATACTGAGGATATGTTGTGATGTCATTTTGTCACAAACTATCCAAGATGGCAGCACGTTAAGCATGTCACAGACAATTGTTTGACTGTGAAGTGTACAATGATAACTGCGTTGGAAATGTTATTATAGTGTCTTTTTAAAATCCACTTTAATGTTTGAATTCCACATATTCGATCTTGTGTAGCAAACCGTTTGGTTTTGCTGTTGTAAAAGAAAAGTCATGCCAACCTTGAGTATTTTATTTCACTTTTTTGAGCCTCCATTTTCCAATGGTACAGGAAAATCACTTTACATGGACTGAACCAGAGAAACATTTAACATGGACTGTACTGGAGTCAAACTTTCCCTGGACTGTTCTGGAACAACCCCTCCCTGGCAGGCCTGGGCTGAATCCCCAGTTCCCTTTGCGGAGTGAAGGGTCTGACCTGCTTCGCTGAACCTCCGCCTCCATACAAACAGATTATTTCATTCATTTTAATTCCTTCTGAGAAGACAGTGGTTGTGACAGTGGTTGTGGCGCTACTCTGCATACTGACTTTGGTGGACCCAGGCATAAACGATTGTTGTCGCTGGGTGAGTAAATCTGACAATGTACTTTCCCCTGCTGTACACATTCTGTCTTCATTCTGAACTTGTCTTTTATTGCTAGGTCCATTTGGCTCATGTACCTATGCGATTGTGTCAGGATATGAATATTATAAACTTTTCTTGTTACCCAAGCCTACAGTTCTATATGACTGTTTTGTATTGTCAGGGAAATCCCTGGTTGGGAAATCCCTGTTCCTCTGGTACCAACAATCATTCCACGGTCACTGAGATCACATTTTTCCACCATTCTGATGGTTGATGTGAACATTAACTGAAGCTGCTGTGCCTTATCTGCATGATATTATTCACTTTGCTGCTGTCACACAATAGTGTGGTAATTGCATGAATGATTTGGTGTACAGGTGTTCCTAATAAAGTGCTCTGTTAGTATAAGTATATAATGTTGCTTTTGTGCATTGAAATGTCTTCAGTAAAACAAATTGTCAAGGATATCTGAAGTACAGTAACATCTTTCAGAAAAGAACAGCAGCATTTCCCACTCTTTATTTGCAAAGCCTTTTTGAATGGATTTCATAAGGGTTGCTATTATTTGAGGGGGAAATGATAAAAAGTTATCTGCAGTTTAAAATTTCCTAGGCGCAATTATCCATTCACAAGGCATCCTGGAGAAATAAAGGCCCCCTGATTGGCCCCTTCATGCATGACAGCAACAGAACAATGGTATGGTAAAGTTCTACACACAGAGCAACACGGCTGATTCCCCACACATCCGGCTGGGAAAACTGACACTGACACTGACACTCACATACACATGCGCACACACATTTAGAAAAACTGAGAAAACACTCACTGGAGGCCAGGGTAATGACAAAAACGAGCTCCTTCTACAAACACGACAGTTCTTTCTCTTTTACTTACTCACTTCAAATTTCCCTGTCCTCCTCTGTGATCCTGGTCAGGGAGCTTGTTATATATCTATAGATCCATAATAAGCAGGGAAGAGACTACCTCCCGTGTGTTTTAATTTGACTTGAAAACCATCTTCAGTGCTGCCTGGGCTTTTAATAGTTATTCACTTACAAATTATTGCAGGTCATTACACAGTCATTGGGAGGGCAGTAATGAGATTGGCTTAATGGCTTTTGTAGAACATTGCTGTAAACGATAGGGAAAAGTTCCCCTCAGTAAGTTTTTATGATTATTCCATATGAGCTACGTTTGTTTAAGCCCATATTAGTGTAAAAAAAAAAAAGAAGGGTAGCAATCTTCTTAATCAAATGTGATTTATTATAGCATTAGTTCTTTCTGCTCTCCAAAGCAATCATCATATCAAGAGAGAGCGAAAGCCAGAGAATGAGAGAGACTGCAAATCTCATGGTCCTTCTAGACAAATGTTGTATTAATATTTGGTCATGTTAATTCTGCTTTCAGCCCCTATTTTCATCACAATTTAACTGTGGCCAGTGACAGGAGGCGTAATCATCTGAAGATGTGAATGAGCTCATATTTATTAGGAGCCGGCACGGACGCTAACCGAGACAGCTAAGCACCCAGTCGTCCTTATCGCTATTGATGTTCAAGGCTGACAAGTAAATTAAATTTACCTTTGGAAATTGTTCTATTAGTATTTTTTATTAGGTTAATTAAGCAAGCTCTGGGGACTCATTGAATTGGTGAGATATTAGATTAATTCACTGTTCTCTGCATGCTGGAGGACTGGGACGGTAATCCCCGTACTGCCATCCTCCTACAGAGCTTCATATCGCTGGTGAGCCACACCACTTCATTAGTTGCTCCTGTAAGATACACCATACCACCAATTACTCCCACACCTCCACACCAGCCTGTTCATGGGAGTGAAGGAAGGGGGGTTCTGAGGACTTGACTCACAGTTAGGTTAAAAGTGGCTAAAGGAGTATATAGAATTCAGATTAATCCAGCCATAATTTCAAGGTCTAATTGATAATAACACCACCCCTTATTCCTGAGTGAAGTACTTATGAAGACAAGACTGGATAATACTCTTAGATGTGTGATGGGTATAATTTAAGTAGATGAACTAGTAGCCACTCAACCTGTGTGTGTCACCGCTAAATGCTTTTAGTGCTGAACGTCTGTGAAGACATTAGATTGTCCTGCAGGTGGTCGAAGCAGATACAGTGGACCAGGGCAACACAGACCTGCCCTCCCATGATGGAAGCACTATTGATTGATTGAGAAAAAATACCCTCTGATAGAGAAGATTGCTCATTGGAGTGGAACGTCATGTGCCACTGATGTACCACCTCTCAATCAGCCGGCACCTGATCGACCGGGCTGGCTGAAGCGTCTTCGCCTCTCATCCCACTTAAGGCCAGCTTGTCAATTGGTCTCTCTAGCCCTTCTTCTTTAGAAATAAAAAAATGCCATAGAGCCAGAATCCTGGCTCTGCTGGCTCCTGCAGTGATGGTTGTGCTTCATCAGGAACAGCTCTTATTTAGCTACAGTCAAAAACAAATCACGCCCCATTCAAGTGCCATAGCTGCCTGGTTTGTGCCTGGAGGAAATCAAATTTGTATTTTTAGAGGGATGAAAACAAACCACCTTGAACGATTGAACTTATTTGGCACCCTGATAAACTCTAAAGAGCTGTGGGATTGGAAAGTTTGGATTTCATCTAGTCCTGAATAGCATGAATAGCCACACGCACCAACTCTGTTTGTTCATTCAGTGTAATTGCATGCATGTGGAGAGCTCAGACAAGAGTACAAAGCGAAGAGAGGTGAAGACGATATTGCTGAATTGTTTCACCACTACATTGGGCCTCTTCATGTTTGTGCTAATGAGAGGAAGGGCCACTGGGTGCACACAAACCCTGCCTCAAAACAGACAGCAGGACCCACTCACTCTGGGTCTTTCACTCTCTACATGGTGTGCTGAGTTTGTATTTTTAATTAAATCATTTAAATGTACTCAGAGTTGGTTTAGTAAAGCTAGACAACAGTTTATCCTTGGGGTTTTAAGAAGTGTCACAAGCAATTTGGTTCTGTATTTGAATCTTCAGGGTGAATAAGACATTTATTAAATTTAATGTCCACTAGTCTGCTGTTTCAAATCTTCATTTCTTGAGGTTTGACTTTCTTTTGCTCCACAAATTTAGTCTGACATTAACCCGTTTAGAAGCCATTTCTCTGGCCATTTCTTAATCTGACCAATAAGTGTCTTCTAATGAGATAAAAATAACTCACTTATTGATGTCAACTAAATGCACAAATACAGGGCATGAAAATCAGCAATGAAGCCAATAAAATGATGCACTTGAGGTTTATGTTGACTCGAACAAAATGCCAGACTCAACAGTAAGGTGAAGAGTCTAAATAAACAAGGTGAAAGCTCACAGCATTCAAGAAAATTTGATCTGAGCGAGTGTATAAGCAGTCAAAAGTCATCCTATAAAGGAAAGCTTGCATTACTGTGTATTCCAACACAGTCCTATTTCTGTACATAAAGTTTAAGCAGCAAAAAGTTTGCAGAAGTACCTTCTCAGCAAAAAAAGGTCAATAAGAGATAAAGATATTTTGGCTTTTCCATATAAAAAGGAACAATGTTTTTCTCAGGTTTAGCAATCTTGATCAAGATAAATACTACTAAAAAAAAAAGTTGGACCTCTTAGTCATACCGAGTCTACTCCAAGCTGCACCTTTTCCCAACCTCGCTAGAAACACACAATGCTTAATAATTGATTCAAATTGATTTTAACCCAGCCCTGACCTGGGTAAAAAGTCTCGGCCAATAGCATCCGTGCATCAGGGAAATGGGGGGAAAAAAACAGGACAGCACCAACTTTAAAAGCTCAAGACGTGTAGTACAAATAAAATATTTAGGCTGCAGAAGCCTTGACCTCCCTATGCTAGCCGGCTCCTAACGTGAATTGATTTCTGACAAGGCAACTGGGACCCAATTACAACAAAATGCACTAAAGCTGACCTGTTGCACTTCCCAACATTTACACCAGCTTAACCTCCCAAAGTGACCAAGAATGGACAGAATGTGTTCCACACACTTGCTTATATTTGACCAGCACTCTTCATCTAAGAAATCATGGCCAGTGTAGACAGATGCATTGAGGAAACTCTCATGTAGCTCATGTATCAAGATAATGTGCAGGTTTCCTAATCTCTAGCGAGAATTAAAGTAGACCTAATGATGTGTAATGTTGCTTTCCCATGGTTTGGCTTTGAAACCAAGAGAAGGATTTCTTGGACAAGAGCTTTGGGCAGGAGAGAAAAAGGACAGCACAGAGTTCCAGACGCACTAGAGAAAAGCTGATAATGACAATCACAGTTGGCCAGTTGGCTCTGCGCTGATGTAACATGGCAGCCTGCACACAGTTCAAACATGGCGGACTTAGAAAAAACGGAAAATAATAATAATAATACTAATGAAAATGTATAACTGCTCTCAAGTGTGAAAAATTGGTCTCCACTGCTCTTGTGACCTCATCATAACAGGAAGTGGACACAAGAAACACCACACTTTGTTACAGATGAAATCTTTAATAGCACATAGTGTCGACAACAGATTATTTTTGGACTATATTTGAACGGGTAGGCCAGTCAATAAAATATATGAGACTAAAATAAATAAACATAAAAAAAACATGCATAGATAACTTATAAGTGTACAATAAATCTTTAGCATGTAGCATAAACAGACTGTGGCATCGTAATAGTTTTATTTGAACTGTGATATAAAGTACATCAGATTCAGCACAAGAGGTGATGTGCAGTACAGTGTGTTCACTTCATTCACATACTAATAAGAGCATGTTAATCCTGAGTGTCTATCTTTGGCCACTAGATTTAACCTATTACTACATTCTGGAGACTTAAGGATCATACACTGCTGTGTACAACACACACACACACACACACATGAACGCATACACATACACACAAATGTGCATATACAAATGCATGCACATCTTCAGAGCTCATTTGTTTATTGACTGTGGAACTGATAAGCACATTCTATGGAGGAAATCAATCCACTTCAGATGGCTATCTCAACCTTTTTCTCAAACTGTCCACACACACACACACACACACACACACACACACGCACACATGCACACACACTGTGCCTAATAAATCAAGAAAGGTGAGGCTGGGAAATGATACATGCACATACATCCACACAGACACACCTACACACACTGAAGCCCCAGTGCAGCATAGGTATCATAAGCTCCGTAGTAATATAGTAGTGCCGTCTGTATGTGCTGTGTGTATCTGAATGTGTGTGCAGCAAAACCAGGTCATTAATCATAGACTGGCAATAGAGGCTGCGTGTGTGGTGCCAGGGTCAAACTGGGGCTATTAAAGGAAGCCCAGGGACTGGAGCCTCTGTTGTGTTAACCCCCCGCTCCCTGCAGGCTCAGGCTGGACTTAGCCCACAGCTGTCCCTTTCCTCTCTCATGCCAGCTGCAGGAGAGGAGAAAGAAGAGGAGAGAAAAGAATAGAGGTGCAGAGAATCATCTATACTGCTAATCATGGGTAGGCAAAAAAAGATAAAAATCGATGTTGGCACATAATACATAATACTCAAAATCTGTAGTGCTGGCCCGATAGCATATGTTGTGCACCTAGAACATGGCTCCTAAAACATTTTAATATGTCACCTTGGTAAATCTGTTCTACCTGCATGTCCATTCCACTCTATTCTATGCCTTGTCTAAAACCATGGTATTGTATCAATACGCTGTCCTGATTGTTATGTTATTGCTCCATCCTGGGTAGCATCCTGATTGTTAGATAACAAACGTATGATGAATAATAAATGACATTACTCTTTCTTGTGCAATGTTTTCAACAATTATTAAACATCCAGTGCAAACAGCATTAAGTTTTGCAACATCAGTCAATGCCTTAATAGGCCTCCATTTCTTCCCTGATGAATCACTTTAAATTAATTGTTCACAAGCAGTTGTGGTGTGAGTACCTTCTCTGAAGGCCACCAGAAGCACATGATACAACCCAATCCTGCATGCTCAGGATGAAGAATAGGGGAAGAGAGACATAAAGAGACGCTTCAGTGCTCTGTAGATATGGGCTACATTTATGATCTGCAGCTACATCCTGTACTGCAACTTCTCTATGTAGCCAAACTTGAGTTTCGGCCCACTGAGGCTTCACAGAAACGTTTCTAGGGGTTCACTCACACAGAGGACCAGAAACGTTCGTCCAACCAGCAAAATCAAAGTCTTTTTCTGAACTTTTGAAGGCTTTAATGTTTTGACATTTTACGAATGGTGAACTGCAACTCAGAGAAATAAAATCTATTATTCACAGTATGCAATGATATTACTCATTATATCAATATGGACTAATGTAGTATAGTGTAGTATGGTATAGAATAAACTGGTATAGTGTAGTATAGTATAGTGTGTAGTATAGCATAGTATGATATAGAGTAGTGTAGTATAGTGTAATATAGTGCAGTGTAGGGGTTAGATAGAATAGAGTAATACAGTACAGTATAGTATAGAATAGTATAGTGTGATATAGAATATAATAGTATAGTATAGTACAGTATAGTGTTTAGTATAACATAGTATGATATAGTATAGAATAGTACAGCATAGTATAGTATAGTTATGGAATAGAATAGAATAGTATAGTGTAGTACAGTATAGTGTGTAGTATAACATAGTATAATATAGTATAGTATGGTGTAGTATAGTATGGTATAGTGTAGTATGGTACAGTATAGTGTTGCATAGTATAGCATAGTATTATATAGTATAGAATAGTACACCACAGTACAGTATACTATAGTTATGGTATAGAATAGAATAGTATAGTATAGTGTAGTACAGTATAGTGTGTAGTATAGCATAGTATGATATCATATAGAATAGTACAGCACAGTACGGTATAGTATAGTATAGTTATGGTATAGACTAGAATAGAATAGTAAAGTATACTATAGTAAAAAAATTATATTAACAGTGTAAGTTATAGCAAATATATGGAATATATTAGTTACTGGGTGGTGGACATGGTGTCATGCTCAGTGGTCATTGGTATAACTTTAATTCCACTATGATAGGATTTCTCTTTATTCTCTCTATCCCTCTCTCTGTCTCTCTGCTCTGTGCCAGCACTCCTTCAAATAATCCCAAACGGCTCAGTGTTGTCCAATTAAATTCCAGTTGACATGCATTCAGTGCAGGCGCTACTATCAGTAATTTAGCCCTCTTTATAAGCAATCTATTTTTTAATATAGGGTCTGAAGAAAACATTGAAGTATTGATCTTTATTTATTGATCTTTCACAAAGCATAGTTAAGGCCAACACAAATCAATCAAAAATAAATTTAAAATGATTATAGCGCATAGGAAGACCTGATGTTGCACTCCAGGCTTAATTAGTGAAACGGTGTGAAAGAACTCAAAGCAATATCACACTGTACTACATTGCCTCAGCTGTGTTACCCAGCCAGATTAAGCATCTTTATTGTATTAAAGCTAGCGTTCTGGAGCCAAGGTTAATGAATGACCAACGTAGTTCAGGCCAGCCCAGCTTAATCCCCAGAAAACCTCTCACAACAAATGTTAATGCTGATTTTAATGTCATCAGCCAGATTCACCCCCCCCCCCCCACCCCCCACCCCCAACCCCCACACACACTCTGTCATATTTCCCTAATGCAGAGAGAAGTGTTATCCTTATCAGAGGAATGTAGCATGAATGTCTCTGTGATAAAACATCCACATCCTCTCATTTACTCAAATATCACAGCGTGGACAGATGCATGTGTGCCCCAGGTCATGGCTTAAAAGACGTCATTATTACTCATTCCAGAAACCTAACAAATTTTTTTCATTTGAACTTTTTTTCAACTTTTTTCCAATGTCAGTCCTTATAAATGACTTACCTGTTAATGAATGTGCATCGGTCACAGAATTTATGTGACGAAACATTTTCGACTCAAACACATATTAATGAGTTTACAAGTACCTTCTCATTATAATTATGTAGAGCAACGGCAGCATCTTAGTGGGCCAGCAATCCCTGTGGGATACATAAATCTACCAGGCTAGCAAAACTCGCCTACTTTTTACAAAACACTTTACATGCAGACACAAATAATGCCAAACATCCTTCATTATTAACAGCCAGTGCCTTAGTGTGCCATCTGTAGTTTAACCTGAAAGCGTACACCATTTTTACACAGATGCACCAAATTTCACAACCCATACTAAATAGACTATTAAGACAGCCTCAATACTCTTAAACTCAGAGGAAAACGGAAAACGGACTCAAAAAATCCAAAGTCGATGTTACAAAAAGTTTCGCAGCAGTCCCTAATTAAGAGACCGCAAGTCTACGGCCAATTTAGCAACATCCTAATGAAGTTTCATAAGAGGCATGCTTGACAACCTCTGGATGAAAGCATGACACGTGTTAAACAGAATGCATGTCCCAGCCCGAAGTTGTCTGTTGTCCGCTGCAGATGAGAGTGTGGGCAAGGGGGAGAGCGCAGCGCTCCCTCCTTCTTTCTGCTTTGGGAGAATAATTAAAGGAAGGCCTGTTGTAATTAGCCAACCTCTCACTGCGTTTGAGCCTGTTTGCAATGCTGTAAGAAAAAAAAAAAAAAAAAAAAAAACACCACAACCTGGTATGTGACAAAGCCTCTTTCTTTCCTCGCCATATGGGAGCGACTGGTGAGTGTCACACATCGCAAAGGGTTACATGGAACACAGTCAAACGTATGAGCTTAACAACAGGGGGAAAAAAAACAAAAAAACAACAAAAAATAACCAAAGACAAGCCACCTGATAATGCCACTCGTGAAGAAAAAAATAAATACCAGAGAGAAATGCTACTGTATATTCAGCCTCTATTCTCTACTTTTGTGAGCTTTAAAGGACTTCGGTCTTGGTGAGATGTATAACTCGCTTCGGTGTTCCTAACAACACTAAAGCGGTCGAGATTAACATAAAAACCTGACCTTCAGTTGGAGAGTAATCATCCTTAAAGGGCTCTTAAAGGGAGCTGGAGAAAGAAAGGGAGGAGAAAAGCTGGAGCCTAAAGTGGCAAGCAGAAGTGTTTTAAAAACACAGGACAGATTCAGAAAAGGCAAGAAGGCAAGTGGTACAAGAGTGCATGCATGCTGCAAACATTAAGCAGAATAAAGGTCGTGCCACGGAGCCGTTTTATTGAATGAAAGATTATAGCAGATAGCTGTTCAGAAAATGTGTGTGTGTGTGTGTGTGTATGTGTGTGCCACTGTGAGTGTGTGTCTCTGCTGGCTGAGCAGTGGGGTGACTGCTCCCCTGTCTTCTCACCATCTGCCCGAGAGAGAGTCTTTCCAACCCAGCCCCTCTGTTCCCCTTTTCCACACACCACTCGTCCTGTTTGGGGCTGTAAGTGTGAGGATGATGAGGAGGAAGAGGAGGAGGAGGAGGAGGAGGAGGAGGAGGAGGAAGAGATTCAGCTAACTTTTCTAAACGAAAATTCAAAGACAAAGTATGTGAAGTACATTCAACCGAAATGATATTCTGTGTACAGAGTGTAGTGGTCCTGCATGTACTTTAATTGGACTGAAAAATGCTCCATTCACTTATTTCAGGAAGATCCAGGCAGTACCTGTGCCAACGCGACTAATGTATGCTATGAGCTTGTTTGGAAAGACTTAGCCTTGTCAGAGCTCAGAGCTCCATTAGACAAAGAGGAGAAGGGCAGGCTAATTAAAGAGTGACCGTGTGGCCAGACTAGAGCAAAGACTCGTTTACCCTGGCCCTATGCTCTCTCCAGCTCTCCTCGCTCTGCTAATAGAAAAATAAGCTACTTCACTCAGCATCGCTCGCAGTGACACCTACACTGGAGGGGGTAATGGTGTTTAATGGCCTTTTAAATTTTTATTCAGCCAGAGAATCATAAAAGGGAAGGCAGGCAGCCACTGGATCTCTTAATAACCCCAATGCTATGGCAACCTGAGACTCGCTCAGGTCTCGGACGTCAGGTGGCTCTGCGGTGGTTGGTCGGGGTTTGCACATAAAAAAGAAATGGACGGAAAGTTGGACTGGGGACTGAAAATGGGATAAAAACCACGGAGAAGAGACAGTGTAAAATACAAAGATCACTGCTGACCACTGTAATGGTCGTTTTTTTTTTTGTTTTTTTTTGGATAATCATAAATGTTTTAAAGTTTAAGTGCTGCCATTCAGTAGAAATCACAACCAGACAGCAAAAGCGTTTGCATAACTGTGTGGAGAATAAATAAAGCAGATGATAAGAGTGCAAGAATGAATAGTTGTGAAAGTGCACATTTTAGTATATGTTGCTTTCTTGAGGGATCCACAAATCCAGAGCTGACTGGAAGAGAGCTGTACCTCCAACACACTGATCCAAGACCAAATGCAGACACAGAAAGATGAGGGGGTGGGGAGGTGGGGGGGGGGCGGAGGAGAGCGAGAGAGAGACAGAAAGAAAGAGAGAGAGAGGCGCAGAAATGACAGAGAGAGAAGGAGAAAGAGACTTTAACTTTCGCACTTTCAACTTGCAAACTCAAAAGACAGTACAGCAAACAAAACACCATGCACTCCACTGTGTATTGCACTGCATGGCTTTATTATGGTGTACTGTTAAAAAAACATCTTTTCCTTTGAGCTCTGAGCAACCCATTTCTGAGCTCCGTCCTCAGCAACTTGAGCAAAACTGAAAGTTGTGAAGAAGTTCAGTGAAGAAAACAGCACTCAAGTGTTGTAGACAGAGCCTGCGTCCTGCAGTCGAACGTGTAACTGGCCTCCGTCTTCACCTCACATTGTGTAAATGCAGTGTATCGCTGTTTTAATGTCAGTGATAGACATCAAAACCCTGTTCTTCTCGAAGCCCATCTGCTTGCTGCAGATGTCTCAATCGAGCCAGCAGCTGTATGGTGTCTGGGCTGTCAGAAAGGGCCGAGGCTACGCTTATACATGCTTCTGTTTAGGCACGCAAAACATGGACACACTCGCCACATGCTACCTGACCCAGCATTCTGCAGCCTGTCAATCAGCCTTCAGTGGCAGCCCATTTCCTACAAACACACTCTCTTCTTCACCCCCCCCCCCCACACACACACACACACACATATACACACACATACCCATAACACCCACTTATTGAACACAACATTCATCTATCAAGGAGAGTAAAGTGTCTACTGTTTTATCCTGTATATCCAAAGGCAAAGCCAGAGGCACAATTAAAAAAAAAGATACTGCCTTAAATAAAAACAGTGGCATGTGTAGCAGTATGTCAGTTTCCTAGTCCTGAAGATAAAGAGAAGAATATAAGAAATAACAGAATATATAAATATATATATATATATATATATATATATATATATATATATATATATATATAACCTAATATCTACTATTTCAATAATTTAAAGGGATACTGCAGCACCTTCCATCTTAACCTCTATCCACTGTATCTCTAGCTTATGTGTGAGACAAAAATTTACATGTTTTTCTGTACTGAGAACAAAACATTTTACTCAAAAATCACTTATAGATTTAAAAATAATAATAATCTAAGAGCAGTTGCTTGGATTCGGTCAATAAGCATGGAAAATGTATGGCAGTGAACTTTGCCATCTGTGGAATGTTGACATAATCTACTACATATAGTTCTAAAAATTACATACTTCTGAACTAAAATGTTCTTTTGTGCAGATTTCCCAACCACAAGCATTATAAGTTAAAGCATTTTATACCATAGTGAGGTTGAATTTTCTAATCTGATTGGTCAGAAAGCGTGGGTTCATTTTCTCTAACTGCATGGCTCGGAGAGTACGAGTACTTCCCACTGTGGTGAAGCCTTCCCAGTGCTGAAGTACTTCCCACTGTGGTGATGTGGTGAACCTTTCTGTTAGTACACATTTATTTAATATATATTGAAGGCATCTCAGGGGTCAGCACAGAGAGTTTTAGGGGGCTCTTCAGGAGACAAAAGAGTTTTCCAGACTTTCTTTCCACAGTGTATCAGTCACATTACAAGCTGCATTTCATTTGTCTTTTGCTCTTACTTCAAGAGAGTGAGTGAGGCAGTGACTGTTTATAACTGGTAAAACATAAGTGACAACAGGGACTAACTTGCCTTGTCGAAGTTTCATAACATTAACTGTTACTATACATATGTAAAAAGAATAATGTTTTGTTCATTCATAACTTAAAAATTGCAATCGCTGACAAATCACTGGGGTGTGAGTAGAATCGCACACTTCAGACCGTACTGTTATCCATGTTGTATCTAATTACAAACTGACTGTTTGTTGGTTTTTTTTTTGCTATCCAACATTCACTGTGTGAGGAAATCACACTTAGCTAGCAATGTTTTAGACATTTTGAGGAAGACTATTTTTTTATACCAGTGTTTTAAACTGGCCTGACAGGATGTTTGCCATGAGCCTAGGCAAGAAAAAGTCAATACAATATTTCCATGTCATTTTGCAACACAAATGCAACACAAAATTTTAGTTTCTTAAAGTTAAGATGTTAAAGTAGATTTTAGGCAGAATCAAATTTGTGATTGAAAATAAAAAACTTATTTGTGGTTGTTTACTAGAATTCAGCCACTGCGACATCCAGTGGCATTTCCCAGACAACCTTACATATACACACAACACTGGAGCTGAGATTTCACAGTATCCAGACTCCATCACAGAGAATCTGTAACAAGTAGCCACACATTAATTCTTCTGGAAAAAAAGGAGTGTCATTTACATCTTAATTACTTCATAAAAAGTTCTTTATACAAACATTTTACAAAAAAAAAAAAATTGTGTTTTACATAAACATTTATTGAATGACTTTAGACTGTTACTATAGGGGAGTTTGAGTAAACACGTTTCTTTCATTTCTCATTACAGGAATGTCTCACATCTCTTGTTCATGGTAATGTCACAGATGCAGTGGATAGAGATGTTGAAAGGTTATCTTGGGCAAATAATTTTGCAGAAGTAATGTACTGATCCAACAGCATCTTCTCATGTAAATATGACCAAAGTACATTTACTGTATATCTTTCCTTTTCTTTTACCACCACTCTTATTGATGTCTAATAATTTTTATATTTCTCATTTTTTGACATTTAAAAAATAACTTTAGCTCTAATCCTGGACAATATACATTGTTGTACAATTTTTAAACATTGGTCTTCATATTTGTTGATTTGTTATTATTGTATCCTGTTTATTTCGCATCTGTGAGAACGAGCAAACTAACACTTTCAGCGTACCAAGGAGCTTGTGTATATCATAATAAAGTTCTGCAAAAGAATCTTGAAAACACACTGGAGAATATATTTTAGAGGTTACACTTATTCTAAACTGACACAAAAGCTTGTGAAAATTAATCTTAGTGTTCTTGTCAGATCTGTAGTCACTGTAGCTGGGCATCACACTGTTGTACTACACATACTGCTCCATGTGATATGCCTCTTTGTTGTGAAAAGACACTGGCTGCACAGCAGGAGGGCAAAACAGCTTCTGCTGCAGCTAACTCAGAAATAAAGATACAGAGAGCGAGAGAGAGAGAGAGAGAGAGAGAGAGAGAGAGAGAGAGAGAAACCACATAAGTTGTGCAACTCCATTAAAGCTGACATACAAACATCCAAAAAATAGCTAATTCATTTTTTAGCACAAATGATAGACTCATAAAGGAAATGAAAGTAGGAATGCCAAATAAAGAAAATATTACAGTATACCACTGCATTAATACTGTGGTTCAAACACATACATACATACATACATACATACATACATACATGCACACACACACACACAAACACACACACACAAACACACACACACACACACCTCTCTTCTTTCTTATTATTATTATTAAATAGCTAAATAGAAAAAAGCCCTTACATATACATCTAACTAAGTGTAAATTTAATCAAAGAGAATTCAAATTTTATTTCTTTTATTTATTTTGTGTATTTATTTTCTAAATAATAGCTGTACAGTATTTACAGAAGCCAACATGGCAGCTCTATGATGTGCGAATATTCACATTTCCCTATCAATGTTAAGAGAACAATGTGTGTAAGAATGCACGTACATGCGCACACATGCACACGCACACACACACATACACACACACGTCACTTGTTAGTACCCCATCCCTCTGACAGGTATCTGCTAGACTGTGTTCTCTGCAGCTTACAGGCTTTTCTGAGATTGATTAAAGCTCCAGTGTTTGATTTCTTCCCGAGTCACGCATAAAAGCCTATTTAAAGCAGCCCTGCCAGCTCATTAAACGCGCCACACGACACACACACATTAAAGGTAATGTCCCTGCCACTTTATCTCTCATTGTTTTATTTTGCTCTCTGGATCTAATGAAGGCAGCGGAATTATATCGTTTTAAAACCGTCTGCTTTATGATTCTATTTGTTTATCTATCTCTTATTTCCGCGTCTCTCCCACTCTCGTCTGTCATCCTCTGGTACTTTAATTTGATTGGGCGCTCGGCAACGGGGCCTGTTGATCGCTGCCCATTTGCAGATTAGCAGATTAAGTTATTCATCACTCAAGAAGCTCCCCGCTGCGACAGCGCTATCAGCAAACTGCCAAATCAAAACATCTCTGCCAGCCATTCCAAAATAATTGAATGCACAATAATTTCCCTATTAATACATTTCTCATATTACAGATTATGCATGAAAATTTCCACATTATCTGTAGCACTTTTTTTTTTGGTTAATGTCTTGCTCCTCACCAGTAAATTTAATAGACAGGAGTAGAACAGCACATAGTAAGATGAAGCGATGGGTTACAGATAGCCTCTCCTCCCATATTTATTCATTTTCTCTCTCTCTCTCTCTCTCTCTCTCCTCTCGCTCTCGCTCTCACTGTCTCTTGGAGGATGCGGCAGAAAATTAAAGAAAATCGATCATTGTACAGCAGGGTGGCAATGACTGGCTCTGACGGTTGCTAGGCCAACAGTTACTCAGCCGCTTGCTGCTGTCTGTTTTGTCAGTTTTCTCTGATAAGCCTCAGATTTATTTTATTTTTCACCTGCTTATTTTATCGGGGGTTAATTACACTGATCTGCATTCATCTGGCATATCGCTGGTTTTTTTCCCCTCTGATATTTTTCTCCTGTAGTATGCCCTGGCCACATGCAATACATTACACACAAGCAAAGGTTTGGATACTTTTTGCCAGTGGTTTGCAAGGCATATCATTATATGTTCAAACATGCAATATAATACAGGTATCTATATTTCACATGCATGTGTGCACATGCAGAAAACAGAAAAGAGGGTTACAGCAAGAGTCCTGCCAACAAAAATGTGAATGTCAGGTCAAATTAGTCGATGTGTCATCACCGGTGTACAAAGAATATTACGCTCATGTACAGCAAGGGGGTAGGACAGGACTAGTAGCATCTAATCCAACTCTGATCTGATCCTGATGTCAAAGTATGTCATGCTAAGTTCATTCAAAGGCAACAGCATGAGGTTAAAGATGCTCACTGTAGAGAAGCTCCATGCCGAGTCTCTTGTAGCAGTTGGAGGGGCCATAAACACCACAGCCTGCCTCAATACCATAATGTGGATGAACCAGAAGAGGCAGCAATCAATAGAGGGGGCATGTCTTATCGTTATGACGCATCAACAGACTAACTATCCACTGCTCAGCACCAGCTTTCTGATCATAGTGAACACACTCTCCAATGAAGTGTGGGGAAATATGAATGTAGCCCCACCCAGACTGTATGCAGTATTTAGACTGTGTGATGTATTCAGTGTCTATACAAACTGTGATGTATTCTGTGTGTATGTAGACTGTGTGATGAATTCTGTGTGTATGTAGACTGTGATGTATTCTGTGTGTATGTAGACTGTGTGATTAATTCTGTGTGTATGTAAACTGTGATGAATTCTGTGTGTATGTAGATTGTGATGTATTCTGTGTGTATGTAGACTGTGTGATGCATTCAGTGTGTATACAAACTGTGATGTATTCTGTGTGTATGTAGACTGTGATGAATTCTGTGTGTATGTAGACTGTGTGATGAATTCTGTGTGTATGTAGACTGTGTGATGAATTCTGTGTATGTAGACTGTGTGATGAATTCTGTGTGTATGTAGACTGTGATGTATTCTGTGTGTATGTAGACTGTGGTGTATTATGTGTGTATGTCGACTGTGTGATGTATTCTGTGTGTATGTAGACTGTGTGATGAATTCTGTGTATGTAGACTGTGTGATGTATTATGTGTGTATGTAGACTGTGTGATGTATTCTGTGTGTATGTAGACTGTGTGATGAATTCTGTGTGTATGTAGACTGTGATGTATTATATGTGTATGTAGACTGTGTGATGAATTCTGTGTGTATGTAGACTGTGATGTATTCTGTGTGTATACAAACTGTGATGTATTCTGTGTGTATGTAGACTGTGTGATGTATTATGTGTATGTAGACTGTGTGATGAATTCTGTGTATGTAGACTGTGTGATGTATTATGTGTGTATGTAGACTGTGTGATGTATTCTGTGTGTATGTAGACTGTGTGATGAATTTTGTGTGTATGTAGACTGTGTGATGAATTCTGTGTGTATGTAGCCTGTGATGTATTCTGTGTGTATGTAGACTGTGTGATGAATTCTGTGTGTATGTAGACTGTGTGATGTATTCTGTGTGTATGTAGACTGTGTGATGAATTCTGTGTGTATGTAGACTGTGTGATGTATTCTGTGTGTATGTAGACTGTGTGATGAATTCTGTGTGTATGTAGCCTGTGATGTATTCTGTGTGTATGTAGACTGTGTGATGAATTCTGTGTGTATGTAGACTGTGTGATGAATTCTGTGTGTATGTAGACTGTGTGATGAATTCTGTGTGTATGTAGACTGTGTGATGAATTCTGTGTGTATGTAGCCTGTGATGTATTCTGTGTGTATGTAGACTGTGTGATGTATTTTGTGTGTATGTAGACTGTGTGTATGACAGTCCCCACCCTCTTCTCTACTAAAATGAACATGCGCGCGCTCTCTGCTCACACGACCCTCCAAATGCATTATAAGCATTAATGAAAAAGTTAATGGACCATGTTCCTACATATCAATTTACATTTTACAATTTGGGTAGACAAATGATGTCTGCTATTGCAGGCCCATAATATTTTGCTCAAGGAAACAGTTCTAATGTGTTTTATAGACATCAAATGTTGTGAATAATGATGCGTCCATAGCATGCAAATCAAGACAACAGCAGGCTGATCAGCTGTTATTGTGTAGCTGCATACAGTGAAGGAGAGGCTGATACTAGTGTCAAGCTACAGAGTAACACTGCAACTATGGCATCACTCAGCTGGACCACATGAAGGAAATTGAAATACACACACACGCACACATACTAACACATACACACATACAATGGTCTAATTTTTTTTACCAAAACAATTAAAGCAATACAGCTCACAATCATTATCTAAGTGGTGTCAAAGAAGATTTCTGTGATTGGTTTCTGTTACACAGCTTAAGGCAAAAAATAACACTTCCTGAATTTCCACTTCTACGCCTGATTCCCCATTATCAGCGCTTGTACACAGTTCACATCAAATGTATATTCTGATCCAACCGCAGGCAGTGCCGATATAAATTTGGAAAGTGTGCGAGCACAGATTGCTCTGCGATTAGTGTGCATACACTTGTTACACAGCAGTCATTAAATGCAGCATAGCAGTATGGTGATTTACAAACTCCCTAAGCTCCAACCTCAGCTGACTAGCCACTAACCTGCCTGCACTTTTCCTGACATTCCATCATGCCTATTCTCCTCAAGTTCACAGAAAATAATCATTTTCACCACAGGGTGTTTTTTCCACGCACGCCTCCTGTGTGCTGCTGATGGCGTCTCCGTGAAGACGTGGCTGTCTCTTCGGCTCGGGTTCTGAGAGCAGGGGGCTATGGGTGTGAATGTCTGTTTCAGTGCCATCTGCATGTGAGGTGAGAACTCTTGGAGCAGGGAGCCAATCACACACCCACGCACACCTGAGGAAGCGTCACCATCACAGCCTATTGTTTCAGAACACACTTCGCTTTGTGTAAGGCACATGGAAATGAGCTCACACCTTCTAAACACACAGAGTTTTACACATATATGCACACAGACACTGACGAACAAGTGTTTAAGGGGTGTATGCAAAATACTATATGTTCCTGTTGCATTGAGCTCCCTGTCTATTGCTACAATACACCCCAGTGTAAAAGAACACACTGCACACATACATATGGCCAATACTTTTTATACACAAGTGCAAATGAAAAGTCGCCCACAGTTTCACACTCTCTCTCCTTTTCTCTCTGGTTTCGCTCTCATTATTCTGCTCCCTCTCCCCATCTCTACTCATCTCTCCCCCACTAACAGCAGCAGTCCAACGCAATGGCCAATAACACAGCACGCTGTAACAGACACCTGCAATGCTAATATCATTAATCAATACCAATGGAATTGTGTGGAGGGACTCGGCGAAATGAAGGTCCCAGCGGTACCAATCTTGTTCCCTTTAAACCTCATTTGCAAGCCCAAGATGGCCGCTCTAATGACTGGCAGCAAAGTTTTTCCAACAAATTTCATGGGGCATGATCCAAAGATAATAGGTTTTCAGCCCAATGACAATCCAATTACAATGCCAATCAAAGCTGACTCCATGCAGGCTAATTATCAGCTTCAGCCGCGAGTTCAAATTCGAGCACACCACTTTTTGTTTGAATAAGAACTTGGTTTGGAGGCAAGGCAGGTTTTGCAGTGTTACCAGTGAGAGGTCTGCCCCTGTCACTAAAACAGAATAGCTGAAATAAGTTCAGGCAGATTTGTATAACTTCACCGAGTTAAAATTAAAACACAAACATACTGTATGCCATTGATATACTGTCTACAATATATCCTACAATTGGTGGAGCAATGGTACAAAACATCAGCTAATTAGAAAATTAGAAAATAAAGCTGAGTATATTTCAATTAGTATATTTCTCACACAGATCACACAACACTGCCCCCCCCCCCCCGCCCCCTATTTGTATCTAACACCATGAAATGGCAGCTGAATGTTTTGTTTTTTTTTGCGTAATATGTTTAACAACTATTGCGTTCCCATTTTGGATTTAGGATGCTTGATAGTAATATTGTATACGCTTAAGCAAATGGGTGATCAAAACAAACATACAAGCTGTGAAATATAGCCACAAGCAACTCTGTTCATCCAGAACATGGGCATATTAATGCATCATCAAGTCGCTGCAAAATATCAGTTAGAGTCAGACATCAAACCATTACCAATATGGTGCATTTAAGCAACTGTGGGTCAATACAGACATGGGGGTCTCTAATAATTAGAATATATTCAGTAACCAGCCACAACATTGAGCCTTCTTATAAGGCTAGGTATAGGGCAACACATACTGTAGAGTCTAGGCTGTTACATCCAATATTCCTGCATAATAATAATAATAATAGCTTTGGTAAATAAATGGCGCACTTATATAGCGCTTTTATCCAAAGCACTTTACACTGTGTCTCATTCACCCATTCACTCACACACGAATGGTAGCAGAGCTGCCATGCAAGGCGCTAGCTTGCCATCGGGAGCAACTTAGGGTTCAGTGTCTTGCCCAAGGACACTTCGGCAACTGGAGTCACATGGGCCAGGAATCGAACCACCAACCCTACGATTAGTGGACAACCCGCTCTACCACCTGAGCCACAGCAGCACTACCACATCTTTGCAGTTGTCATAATTTTTGCAGTTATTATTGTTCACTTCAGCAATTTGCAAGGAACAAATCAGAGAATCATGTATCAGCGGTGTGATAAGATAAGAGTTAATGTTCAGATCAAACATCAGAATGGGGAAAGAAATCTGATCTCAGTGACTTTAACCATGGCATGGTTGATGGTGTCAGAGGGGCTGTTTGAGTATTTTAGAAACTGCTGATCTCCTAGGAATTTCACACACAACAGTCTCTAGAGTTTACACAGAATGGTGAAAAAAAAACAGAAGCCATCAAGTGAGCAGCAGGTCTGCAGGTTGAAATGCTTTGTTGATGAGAGATCAGAGGAGAATGACCAGACAGGTCGGAGCTGACAGGAAGTCTACTGTAACTCAGATAACCACTCTTTACAACCATGGTGAGCAGAAAAGCATCTCAGCATGCACAACATGCCAAATCACAAGGTGGATGAGCTACAACAGCAGCAGACCACATCAGGTTCCAGTCCTGTTAGCCAAGAACGGGAATCTCAGGCTATAGTCTTAGCAAAACTGAACCGTTAAAGACTGGGAAAAAACATTGCTTGGTCTTTTTTGATGCCTTAAATGCCATCAGGCTTTTGTATATGAAAAATGTATTTGCCCTGTCTATATTTTGTATTTGCATTTGGACCTGTACATTTTGTTTACTAAATTATGCTAATATATGTCCAGTATTTGTTAGTGGTAGTTGTTACATACTATAAGAATTTCCAAATGACAAATAAAGACTTTGATTTTGACCACATCCTTCTTTACAGTAAATCCAAATAAATCCTTCTTATTATTTAAATTAAAGCAATAATCTAATTTAAAGCACATTTTACTATTTTCTACTCGGAGAAGCTATCTTAAGATGACTCCTGGTTTAAAGAAGCACTTACAATTCACAATAACACGAACTGAGAGATTATGCTTCTCAATGTTTGCCACAAACCAAATTATTAAGATATGGACATGACATTTAATAAAGAATATAGGTAGAGTAGACAATATAGTGCATTCCGTTTATGTTGAAAAGCAAATTATGAAGTAAATTTGATTAATTTTAGAAACAACCATTTTTAAAAACTGCGTTTAATTTCCCTATGATGTACTGAAATTAAATATATCCAGTAGAAATAATTCAAAAATCCTCATTTAATGCTTAAGATAACGTGTTTGTTTTCTGTCTGTATATTATATATTTTAAAGGTCGTAATGAATATTAATCCTATTTACGTTTATCTACAAATGCCGTACAAAACCACACATGCACTACACACACACACACACACACGCACACACATATTCAAACAAACAAAAAAACAGCATCAATAACACAAATGATTAAACATTCATGGCCTTTTGTAGGGAACATCTGCTCTATATAAGAGTGTAGCCTCGGGGATTGGGTGGAAGGATTCTGGAGGATTTCTCACACAACCACAAGAAAGCAATAAGATGGCACTGAGACCGTGCGAGATTTACACACAAATGCATGCACACTCGCAGAACAGGAAGCCTGCTCCTCACTGACAATATGAGCGTGTAAGTTAGCACCTGGGCGACGTCCATTTCACTCCGCTGTACAATGACAGTAGAGGAAACAGAAGTCCTGTGCTCTCATAAGCAAGTCAAAATATGAAAATCAAGATTGTTTTTGAGCTCAATATCTGTCCAAACACTCGCTACAAACAGCCTCGGTATCTTTTAAAACCTTCCAACAGCCCATGACTTTTTCCTCTGAACTGAGCTTAGCATATCACTATATCTATACACATTATGTATTATGATAAGGCGTCTCTGTCTTTATTTATTTATTTTATTATTATTAGCATTTATTTATTTATTTTTAAAGCTCAGCTTGAATAAGTATATCACATTGATTACGCCTCCTGACTCTTCCAGTCCCTCACAGTGCACGACCAGCTGAGAAACGATTACCTTTGATTATCTGTGAGTTTGCAGTTCGATAAATTCACAGAGATGTGAGGCGAGGAGAGCTGGAGTGAGCGGCACTCTTTCTCCACACACACACACACACACACACACGTTATCACTGCTTTCTACACAAACGCCGCAGATCTGAAGAGATTAATGATACGTTTTCCGTGGAGATAACATCTGTCTCAACCGCTCCTGGAATATTAAGCTTAATAAATATATTTATGAGCCCTGCTCTCTATAGCGCTAATGCAATCAGCCGTACTGCTCACGCTGGCCCGAGACACTGAAAACACATCGACTCATTTTGTAGCGAATTAGTCCTACCCCCTAATCGCCGAGCCCTGCTGCACTTTTTGAATTATGACTCAAAGACACCCATCTTCTCCACTGCAACGCTGGTATGAATAATAGCAATTCGTAAAAATTACCGCAGCCCGGATTTCATTAACACCGCATAAAACAGCGGTTTATGTTTATTATTTGCACTGACCTCATCTATAAATAACCTGCCTACAAGTAAGCACGCATTGGACATTAACGAATAATGGTAAAGGGATACATCATTAAAACTGACAATATGTCATAATAATGCCTGGTCAAAAGGCACAAATTGCACAATCATACTTAGTCTCGGGTTGCGTGTGAATAGAAAGCGCAAGTGAAGAAGAGTACTGAATGCAGTCCTCCTACACCGTTATAGTACATTCTATCACAACCTGATACACAGACGTACATGTTAAACAACTGTGTAGCTCCACCCACTACAGACCTGATGAAACACACACACACACACATTTGTCTTATTATACTTGTGAGGACCTTCCACTGATATAATTATTAATACAGCTGATTAATGATATGCCTACACATAAATCTAACACTAACTTTAACCTCAGTAACAGAAAGGAAACCATCCGCAGTACGTACAGGATTTTGCAGCGTTTTTTGTGATTGTTGCGGCCAAAAATGCTTGATTTTGCAGATTTTTTTTTGGTCAAAAACTGTGATGGTCAACTCATGGTCAATGCACGTAAATCGAAGAGGGCTTTGGCTGAATGTGCGTTGCGATGATGTCACATGAGGTGTCTTGGCCCAAATCTGCAGAAAATCTGCGGCAAGTTTGAAAAAATTTAAGCGCCTGTGAATATTGCGTAGTTTCCTCCGGGTACTCTGGTTTCCTCCAAGTCCAAAGACATGCGTTGTAGGCTGATAGGCATTTTCAAGTTGTTTGTGTTGTGTAAACGTGTGTGTGTGAGTGTGCCCTGCGATGGGTTGGCACGCCGTCCAGGGTGTTCCCCGCCTTGTGCCCCGAGTTCCCTGGGACAGGCTTCAGGCTCTTCTGCAGCCCTGTTTAGGATAAGCGGTGCAAAAAAATGGAAAAATAAATAAATAAATAAATAAATAAATAGTTTTCTTCTGGGCTAGCCAAATGTCCCCATAAGGTCAAACTGTCAGATATTCCTACCATTTTGAGCATATTTGGTCCCCACTGGGACATAAAAACATGCCTACTCTCACATTACACACACACACACACACACACACACACACACACACATACACACACACACAAACCCAAATACCACAGTGTGTTGCACTAGCCGCTGCATTGCTACACACAGGAATCTACAAAAGGACAAATCCTCATCCAAGTCCAGGAAGTATAAAATGTGATTATCTTTTTATCAGGCTACAGCCAACAACGTTTTCTAAATATTAGTCCACATAATCTGAGATCTGCAGTGTGGCTGGAGGGAGAGCGGATGAGAGGAGGCAGATAAATCGGGGGCTAAACTAACACAAATTAATAACGCTGATGGAGATCTGTCTTTTTAGCATAATTTCAGAGAAAATGTTCCCCGACCCTGCAGCCATACTCCTTATCATGATGCTTCTGAACAATGTGAAACAGCTATTTTGTTTACTGGTTAACCTTTAGCAGGCTGCCAGAGACACCAGGACTGTCACTGCACTCTGATCTGTGTGTGTGGCCAGGGCATGTTGCTGGTGTGCGGCATACACACAGGTACACATAATAATTATTTTATGAAACATAATCATAATAATAATAATAATAATAATAATAATAAAACAAGTACAAACAAAGAAATAAATATCAGACATTCTACTTCATTCTTTCATTCTAGCACCAGTTATTTTGCTAATGCTAGTCAATTTCTATTCTATTCACTTATTTAGCAAATCTAATCTACATTCATTATTGTTTTGTTTATTCATAATAATCAAGATCATTTTAAAATTATATACAACCCCAATTACAAAAAAGGTGGGATGCTGTGTTAAACGTAAATAACTGTAAATAAAAACAAAATGCAATGATTTGCAAATCTTATAAACCCATATGTTATTCACGTTAAAACATAGAAAATCTATCAAATGTTTAAACTGAGTAAATGTACCGTTTTAAGAAAAAAAAAAAAAAAGGTAATTTTGAATTTGATGGCTGCAACATGTCTCAAAAATGTTGAGATGGGGCAACAAAAGGCTGGAAATGTAAGTGTTACTAAAAAAGAAACAGCTGGAGGTTAATTGGCAAAAGGTCAGTAACATGATTGGGTACAAAGAGAGTATCTGAGAGAGGCAGAGTTTCTCAGAAGTAAAGATGGGATGGAATCTGGATGGAAGCATGTATACCTTTCAGCATTGATGGTGCCTTTCCAGATGTGCAAGCTGCCCATTCCATAGGCACTAATGCACCCCCATACCGTCAAAGATGTAGGCTTTTGAACTGAGTGCTGATATAAAAGCCGGATGGTCCCTCTCCTCTTTAGTCCTCCTTAGTTTAGAGGATGCAGAGTCCATCGTTTCCAAAAAGAATTAAAAATTTCGATTCGTCTGACCACAAAACAGTTTTCCATTTTGCCTCGGTCCATTTTAAATGAGCTTTGGCCCAGAGAAGACGGCGGCGTTTCTGGATCATGTACACATATCTAGCTTCTTCTTTGCATGATAGAGATTTAACTAGCATTTGTGGCTGGCACAGCGAACTGTGTTCACAGACAATGAGTTCTGGAGGTGTTTCTGAGCCCATGCAGTGATTTCCATTACAGAATCAGGCCTGTTTTTAATGCAGTGCCAACCGAGGGCCCGAAGATCATGGGCATGCAATATTGATTTTCACCCTTGTCCCTTGCACACAGAGATTTTTCCAGATACTCTGAATCTTTTGATGATATTATGTAGGCTACTATAGACAATGAGATATTCATAGTCTTCACAATTTTACATTGAGTAACATTATTCTGAAATAGTTCCACAAACTTTAGACGCAGTTGTTCGCAGCTTGGTGAACCTCTGCCCATCTTTACTTCTGAAAGACTCTGCCTCTCTAAGATACTCTTTTTATACCCAATCATGTTACTGACCTGTTGTCAATTAACCTCCAAATGTTTCTTTTTAGTAACACTTACTTTTCCAGCCTTTTGTTGCCCCCGTCCAAACTTTTTTGAGACGTGTTGCGGCCATCAAATTCACAATTACCTTATTTGTTTTCTTAAAACGGTACATTTACTCAGTTTAAACATTTGATATGTTTTCTAAGTTCTATTGTGAAGAACATGGGTTTATGAGATTTGCAAATCGTTGCATTCTGTTTTCATGTACATTTCTTTATATTTTACACAGCGTCCCAAATTTTTTTATAACTGAGGTTGTACGAGTATCATGTGGAACGAATTATTCAACAGTGCATAACGAACACAATTACAGCCAATATCTAAATGTGTAAATATAATGCGTAGATCACTTTAATTTCTAGAACAATATTATATACAAATACACTAAAGATATTTCTACATGTTTATACATGTCTCCGCAAATATTAAATATACAGACACAGAAGATTCACATGCAGGCCCACACACACACACACACACACACACACACACACACACACACACACACACACACACACACACACACACACAGAGCTGTAAAATGCTTCATCAGAGGGAGATGCAGGGATGTTAACTGCTATGGTAACCAAGCCCCGGGGACTCTGCATTCTGATCAGCTCACCTCGCAACATCTGCCTCTTCAGTGTTCAAGCACAAAAATATGAATAAATAAAAGAAGAAATTAAAACAAGAGAGCTAATGATGCCTGCAGATTTTTACCCTTCTTCATCAGTGCAGTGCAGAGAGCAGACTCATGTGCTCTCTGTCTCTCTCTCTCTCTCTCTCTCTCTCTCTCTCTCTCTCTCTCTCCCACACACACACAACTACACGTACACATATACACAACACATGCACACTCTCCTAACAAACGTGGCTGTACGAAAACTAACTGAATCTTGATTGCTGATTAAGTGGCCTTTCTTTCAGTTCCGATGAGCGCCACTCTGGCACATCAGGCTCAAACTGACAGCAGGGTCGACAGTACAAGGGACAGCGAGAGGTCGAGAAGAGGCCATTATCTGAAAGTTAATGACCGCCATGAACAGAGGGGCATTACCTTTACGGATTTCCATATTGAAAATAATGGCCCCCTTTTACATGAACCACACTTAGCTTAGCATTTTACTCTGGACCCATCATTACCGACTTTTAAGGTGCAGTACTCTGAGCTCCATTATGAACATAATGCATCTAGCCTCCCTTAAAATCATCTCTGTGGGCTAGACCCAGATTCTAAGAAGTTTAAATTAAGACAACGATGTCCACATGTGCACCATTTTTTTGTAAAATAATAATAATAATAAGACGTTTTACAACAAAAAAGCCAAGGTTTTTTTCTTTTCTTTTCTCAACAATTACCACTTTTGTATAGTATATCCATTTGACCTTGATGAACGACAAGGTTTAAAAATATTGAATACCGACTCACACAACTCTTAATGAGCGTTTTCAGCTTTTCAGAACTAGTCCCAATGCCTATACAAGTGACCGTCACGTGACCCCAGAACACCCCGGCGTGTTTACGGCTCCTATCGATACCCTTATCTCGTCTAAGAGCACTTGCTTTCCAAATCGACTCCAATTAACCGAGCGATAGTATGTTCAGAATTAATCAGAATTAATCCCTAATTAGCAGAACAACCAACTATACCCCAAGAAGACACTTCTCTCCGATGAAGTGATCGCTTTTAGTCATTTCGATCAACTTCTGTGCAGCAATCAACACCTCCTTCCGTCACCTACTGAGGAATTAAAGAATGTGCAATAACACCTTCTAAAGTAAAAAAAAAAGCAACATACCTTGACATGTGTTTTTGTA
>NC_071257.1:21981180-21996180 GCF_023375685.1 Ictalurus furcatus | reverse complement strand
ACAGGGGAGCACCTCCGGACAGAGCATCATAATTACGAGCACTGTGTAATGTGTGTATTTTAATGGAATGATGCATGTCCTTGGTATTAAAACACCTCTTCAAATCTGTCCTTTCTTCTGCTCACACCCTGTGTCTTTTATTCTTTTTTTTTCTTTTTCGCTTTCAGGTCTGGCTACACTGATGTCCTCTCTGCTTCCCCCCACCTCTCCCTTTTTACTATTCATTGAGATACAATCGGCAGTTGGCACTTCTCCAGTGTTAGATGCATTTGAATAATACATGACATGCCCTTTCGCTGACATCACAGTGCCAGAGCTCCGACAAGGTATGACTCTTATTCTATATACACTTCCAATGTTCGGCTGTTCACAATCTATACTGTCAACAATTTATCAAGGGGATGCAGAGTGGCTCTGCCAAGTTATCAGAGTGGTCGGCGAGCGCGTGTGATCTAGTCGCAGCATCTGGCTCTTCACTGCTCCTGACATTAGCACAGACAAGAGAATCAGTGGACTATTGAATGCAATTACAGTAAGCGAGACAGACAATAAAGATTGATAGCGCTTTCTCATTTTATCACATGACAAACATAGCGGAGGTTAAGGCAGCGCCTTCAGCTGCCTGGATCTAATAATGATTGAAAATATGCTACGGTGTGGGCACAGAGAGAGGTTCAAAGAAAGAACATAGAAATGACGAGATATGCAATCCCATGTACATGCATTACGCATACAGTGTGTACTCATTCACGTTCACACAAAATATGCAAAACACACAACATGGAAATACAGCACATGTCAAAGTTCATATAAGCAAATATATGGCACGCATAATACTGGGTTTTAAAAGACGGAAAAGCCTTAGATGTAGTTTGCATTCAGCATCGCTGAATATTTACACTACATCGATTATATTTTTTTCGAGCGATCCGAATGATTAAGAGGGGAGAAAGTCGGCATGCATATTTAAACAATGCAAAAGATAATAAATGGATCCCTTCAGTACAATCAACAACCTCAGGCAAAGCAGAGGAGAAACATCCGAGGGAAATAACCTCAACATTGACCACACACACACACACACACATACACGCACAAAACCCTAACATCAGCTTTAAAACTAAGCATGGGACAGAAAAACATCTGTCAAATCGCATTGAAAGGACCTGACATGGTTTTGACTACCTGGCCAGTATTACGTATTGTAATTTTAACTGAGCTTAGTAGCAAACATGACGAATGTTTAATTCCCTGGAAGACTGTGGAAGGAAAACCATTTTGTAGCAGACATGGAGGAGATGACATGTCACTGTGAGGCTTTTCCATTATTTGCTTGAGTAATCATAACAGTACAACATACTTCCGCCCCCCCCCCCCCCCAAGAGTTAATTGCACTATGGTGGGAACAGGCCAGTGAATGCATTGCTGTGTTTTGCATGCAATGTTGCTCCATTCCCTTTCTCTTTATGATATGAACAGATTTTAATACTACCACATCACACTTCAGGATTACTATATCTGTGGAGCTCCCTTGAGAAAACATGCTATTAAGGAGTCAGTAAGGAGACAGTGTCACTGAGCCAATAAAATATAACGACATACATATAGCAAAGCACACACACACTCAAATAAATGAAACCGCATAAACTGCCATAATTATTAAAAATTTTCATTCTTGCATTTCAAAACACAAAAATCAAAGTAAGATTAACAATCCAGAAGCAAAACCAACTCAAAGTTTGTGTTATGTCTCCCTGATTCAGACAGAAGGTTGGGGGGGGGGGGGTTGTTTGTGTGTGTGTGTGTGTGTGTGTGTGTGTGAGAGAGAGAGAGAGAGAGAGAGAGAGGGAGGAAAGATGGGGTGGGTTGACAGCTGAAGATATTTGCATGCACACACGGTCGCACACGCAGTCACAGACAAGGTGCAAGGGACTTATCAGCCAAGATAAGGCCTGGTTGGCCTTTTTACCTGGGGAATCCAAGTCTAATCTGAGAAAGACTGTCAGGAACAAAGAGAGACCGCTTCCTCCAGGACAGTAGAGCTAAAGTGAGGCCCAACTTTGCTCCTTAGCTTTTATCTCTTCCCTTCATTTAGGCCCACACTTATTGTTCCCATAATGCAGTGCTTTTTTCCTTGTGCAGTGACCCCATTGCTTGTGGATACTGTCTCTCTTGTCCTGTCACTCTTTAATATGTGAGAGAATAAATATTTACATTTGATCATTTTTCTCTTTTTTCTTTCTTTTCAAAGTTGACTTTGTCCTGCATGTTGTCTACCATCAGTGAGGTCAATTTGCCCGAACTATTTATTCACCTGGCAAAATGAGCGCAAACAGTTTTGCATCAGATTAATAATCTATCAAATACGCCAATGGTAATTTATGGACCTACTGGTCAGTACAATGTTTACTGACCAAACAAATCATTTGCATATAAAGCAATGTCCTCACAATCAGACACTACAGTGGTTACACTGAGGCATAAGCGCCTGCTCGTACACACAAATTACCATTAGCCTAAAAAAAAAAAAAAAGTAAAAAAAAGTAAACAACTCTGTTAACATTATCTCATTAATTCACATATGTTGTCTCATAGCTGTGGGAATCTGTTAAGAGAGTTCTCTTAAAATCATCACCAAAAAATGTATTTTTTCAAATAAAAGTACATAAAAAATCCTCCAAAGATAACTGTCATTCAGGACGTGCATGAACACTGTGACATACTGCTCATAAATAGAGTAGATAAGGCAGACCGAGACTCCTGTTCCTCAGTCAGTGGCCACTGGATTTCCTGCATATTCAAAGAGCCTAATTCCTCACTCATATAAATATGTTATTTTCATCCTGCCAGCATGACGAATCCTTGAACTGTATGCCACTTTTAGTTGGCTCCACCAAAAATGCCATATTAATGTCAAAAGAGATGTAACGATTTAGATCCGTCAGATTGCCTGATGTCAGAGCACACCCATCCTTGGAGATGGTTCGTTCGAGATTTCCCATCAGAGTCCAAGGTGGAAAGAAGATAAGCCTGCTCTTTGAATTGTGAAGCTCTAGAGGAAACAGAGGGCCACAAGAGTTTTAGAAACTTTACCATCACCTTCTCTTTGGCACGGTTCCTAGCTTAGGTCATTTCAGCATATAGGACTATATGGTGAAGCATGTGTAAACAAATTTTAAAACCTACACAAATGCATGGTTTTATGTGTGTTTGAGTGTGTGTGTGTGTTCCCTTTTCTCCCTTGAGTGTGCTGTAAAGCATCAGTGTTTAATGAAGGAACTGGTAGAGGTCAGGAAGACACCAGGGCACCACCTGTCCAGGCCAGAGAGTGCAGCAAACACTGCCTCCATTTTAAGGGTCATTAATTACACAGAGAGGGATTATTCTGCATAGCTTCCTCTCATGCTTCCTCATCCCTGACACAGCTTAACAGGTTCAAGCTCCGATACATCAAATTCAAGATAAAATCTCCAATAACAATTAAGCCGGAAGCACGCAAATTGCTGAAGAAGAAAAAAAATGGTCAATACCTATTACTGCCTCTGAATACTAAAATAACAAATCGCCTTTTTTCCCCCCTTTTTTTTTTGCAGCACAAATAATAAACACTGGAACTTGTGGAGATATGACTCAGCACAGCACAACCAAATATGAATCAGCTCAGCATAACCAAATGCATGTATTAGGAGAAAAATACAACACCAAAAATAAGTGTCTATAGATGTTTATCTCTCTATGCCAGATAGATGGTTTGTCACTAAATTAGGCTAGATTTAAACTGCTGTTGTAGGGGGGGGGGGGGGGTTGATTGTTTGTTTTTGTCTACAGATTGGGGTTGAGCATTTTGCATACACGAGATTAATAATATATCTGTTTCAAGCCCTTAAAGCTCCCAGGACACAATGGTGGGTCCAAACATACTGTGCGTTCTTCGTTCTTCACACCCGTTGTTACAGCCATTTTGCCATTTTGTTGTGGAGTTGGAATTTTGGGCTGTTTTTGATCTGTTTGTTTGGGATTGTGTTGTGTTTTGTGAGGTTTGGTGGTGCGTTTGCTCCTGGGTCATGGGTCACGTGTGGTGTGGGAGGTGCATATAACGTGGGTTAACCTTCCAACAGGTGTGGATGGAAATGGAGAGCTGGGAAGCACACCTTTTTTGACCACGCTCCTGCACGCCAATTCACAATAAGTCATTTTACGTTAAATTCAATAGTAAGGTTTCATTTCAAGAAGTTTTCATTCATTATTTGTTTTTGTTAAGAAAAATAAAGGACTTTTTATCTACGGCATGCGAGAGAGTGCGTTAATCCAACCCTGGTTCCCCCATTTCCCCTGCATCGAACAAATCACCGACACACTCGTATTTAAACAGCCAGTTATTATAAATGGGTAAAATCACTTTAAGAGCATAAAATCCAAGTTCAAAAGAAATATACTCAAAAACAATCCTAAACTAAGCACATTCCTAAGCTTTTCAGCATGCATTAGAATTGGTCTCTTCTTATAAGTGTTCCTCATCATCTCGTTCTCAAATTTAGCAGTATTAGTTTAATATATGAATGTATAACTTAATGTCAGAGAATTGGTCTTCTCATTGTAATAGCTGGAAACAGGTATATGTATTACTTAATACTTTCTTTAACAACATACAAATGTTTCCCTGTAACTTCATTTTTAATATCGTTGTTATTGTTGTTGTTGAAAATTTATGGTTGAAAACTTAAAATATTCCTTTATCTCCTGATACACTAATCACTAAGTCAGTGAATATGGTTTAGTAGATCAGTGGATATGGTTTGGGAAGTCAGTGGATAGGGTTTGGAAAATCAGTGTATATGATTTGTGAAATCAGTAGAGAGGGTTTGAGAAAACAGTGGCTAAGGTTTGGTAGATCATTCGATAGGGTTTGGGAAGTCAATGGATAGGGTTTGGGAAGTCAGTGGATAGGGTTTGGGAAGTCAGTGGATAGGGTTAGGGAAGTCAGTGGATAGGGTTTGGGAAATCAGTGTATATGATTTGTGAAATCAGTAGACAGGGTTTGAGAAAACAGTGGACAAGGTTTTAAAAATCAATGGACAGGGTTTTAGAAATCAGTGGACAGGGTTTTAGAAATCAGTGGACAAGGTTTTAAAAATCAATGGACAGGGTTTTAGAAATCAGTGGACAGGGTTTCCGAACCCTGTTTCTGACCATCAGTGTGTTGTATATTGTAAGTACTCTGTATAGTACACTTATACATCATCTCTCTGCATGAAGTCCTCTACACCACAAATAAGATGACAATTGCTGTAACTTAATGTGTGTGTGTGTGTGTGTGTGTGTGTGTGTGTGTGTGTGTGTGTGTGTGTGTGTGTGTGTGTGCTTTATGTTCCTGCTATTCTCCTGCTTTATTGGTTGTTAACAGCAAATGTCCACAGTCCACCAGTGGTTGAACATCACTATGGTGATTGATTCATTGGGTCATTGCCCAGGCTTTCATGTTGCTCCAAACACACCTTTCCCTCTACTACAGTAAACAACACACACACACACACACACACACACACACACACACACGCGCGCACACACACACACACACGCGCGCACACACACACACACACACACACACACACACACATATACTCACATATACACACAGCCAGTAGCACAGGCGGGTATCACATAGACGTTCCATTATTCATCCTCTCTCTCAGGCTGCTGACAATCCTTCTCAGATGACACTTCTCAGTGGCTCTACTGCCGACTTCAAAACAAGTGTGAAAGTGTCCACCAGCATGAAACATGGAGCCATGCAATATGCATAGTACACAATATTCACAGATAAAATAGTTAAACGCTTACCAGAATGCCACATCAAGCCACCAAGTATTATTCAGTGTTGTGATACTGAATGTGACATGGAAGTTTATGGCTTTATTTTGTATCACATGAGTGTTGTTGGTTCTGGTTGTACACAACGTCAACATCTCCACCCAAGAATCAATCACTATGGTGGTGTTCAACCAGTGTGTGTGTGTGTGTATTCGTACACAGCCATGGACACACAGGAAATAATAAAATGTGAAAGACTACACTGAGCTTCATGAACACTGCATATAACTGAAAAGAATGGGGTGGAAAAAACATTATCCAGTATTGAAGTCCAGCTTTATTCTGTGATTCACCTAACCAGTGAAACAAATTCACAGAGATAAAGCAGAAATGTTTAACAAGGCTTGAAATCCATTCTAATCTGCACCTAACTGTTATGTCTTAATTAAAAATGTAAATACCACCCTACTTCATAAAATCTTGGGTGACCTACATTAGAATTAATGATGTCGCCGGATAGCGTGCAGGACGTCGGAGGAGATTCCCAATGAAAGAGAATTAGAAAGAAGCTGACCCAAATACAATCTCACCAGCAGAGGAATCATGTTATGCTAAGTAGGCCATAAAGGTACTTAAAGATTATGCAAAAATTCTCTTTTAGTAGATGACATGAAGCAATGAAAGTCGGGCAAATCTCCCGGTACGGAAAAGGTTCCCACCCAGCTCGTTACAGGGCACAAGAAGACGTGAACACAGAGCTGAGACAATATCGAGCGTATCAAAATCTTATTCAGACATGAAATGTGCGGTGTGTTTAACCATGTTTAACCATTGTCTCGATTTAAGATGCGGTTAGAATGACGCAAAAACACTATCTACATGGGATTCCCAAATGCCACAAAAGAAAGGTGTTTGCTATATCATCTGGAGAGCATGAGATGGAATCCTGATTAGCTACAGTCATCCATGGCCCACCCAGTCTCACAGAGAGAAAAAAACAAACAAACAAACAAAACATTCACTCACAACTTATCTGCAGCACCTCCTGTATGTATCAAATGTATAATGTATCACTTGAATGCTCTTTATGGCATTTTCTTCACCAATGCATTTTAACTAAACTAACATGAACACATACGCTATTTGAATAAGCTCAATATGTATTAAATAATTTACCTCTCTTTTACATAATTGATCTCTTTTTTTAACATAACCTTGTGCTTTCCATGACATATGATAGACTTTCCAAACTCATGAAACGTCTCCTCTTCACTGCAAACACAATTGAGCCAGGTGGAAGCGCATTAATGGTAACTCTGGTATTTTCAAAGCAGACCATATTGAAGGGGCTGCAGATAAGTTGCATGCGAATGTGTTGGTTGTGATTGGGTTGTGGCCAGAGTACAAGGGAGTAAAGTGGGAGGGGTGGCATTATTCTCTCCCCTGTAAATCACAGCAACAATAGCCAATGGTGGTCAACTGTGAGCTCATGTTTTGCAGAAGGAAATATCTGTTTCTCAGAGGAAGCATGCACTAGCCTTCACCATCCCTAGTTAGTAGTAACATCCCTGCCATGTGATAGAGGAGAGCTAGCTAGCTGGGGGAGAACTGGAGAAATGGGGTATGTATGTATGTATGTATGTTTGAAAGTTAAAAATTGTCGGACACAATGTCCGGTAAACATATTAACACGAAGCAGATATACGTTAGACAGAGTACATTTGCAATTGCTCACCTAAATAAGGTCTCTATGTCTGTGCAAATATATATTTTTTATGTTTCTCCTGTAGTGGGTATTCTGATTGGCTCGCTATTACATCCTTGATACTTACGCAGTTTGTATATGTGAACGTGTGTGGTATATAGCTTAAATATTACAAGTCCAGCTGCCGAAAAACGCTGGACAAAAAGATTTCACAAAACCGCTTCTGTGCCATGAAAAATCGCAGAAAATAGTCATAAAAATGAAGAGAAACAAATTAGTGTGGGAAATTATATGATTTTCGTTATTTTAATATTTCTTTGTAAACAGAAATATACGTGGCAAACTGCAGTTTAGCATTTTGCTGCGTCCTGTTTTTGTTTTGAAAGTTTGTTTTATTAGACACTAATTCCACACTACTGTCTATTAGACAGTAAATATACTTTTATCTTTCATTTGACTTGATTGTTTTGTTATTATTATATTGTATATACTATGCATAATCCAAAATGTTACACAGGGCAAAAATAAACACCGAAATGAGATGACTGGACACGTTAGCCAGTAACCAAAATTTCTAAGCGAAAACTCTGATACGTGTGTATGCATGTATATTGTATCAATCAACCTATCAAACAAGCAAACAAATAAATAAATGTGGAATATTCCAGAGCTCGAAGGAAAGTCTTATGCGTTTGAATGCACATGAGTACACAGTTTAAAGTTGCTCAGTGAACTCATTCCTGAGTAGATTATTTGAGGATTTTTTGAGAAAGCATGCAGCTATTCTTCAGCATTCTCGTACTTCCCTTCTGTCTTATCCAACCCAGTGGCATGGCCGACTCACAGTCCCACGCACACATCCAGGCACCGAGCCAAAGGGGCAGTGGTGAGGCCCTGGCGGAACCCGTGCACCATGAGCCCTGACTTTTACGACTTCATTATTTTCCTTCCCCGTGACGCTCGCTTTCATTTGTGCAAGCCTCCATGTTGGCATAATGACTCCTCTATAAAAACGTTGCTTTAAAAAGAGCTTTGCATACTATCCCATTTTCTGTTGAATCCTTCAGCAAGCATATGGCAGGTAATCAGGTTGGCAGTCACAGGGCCCATAATATGTGCAGCATGATTTCAGCATTGTGCTATTACCCATCTGGTTCTGCACACAGAGACATGAACCTTAGTGAGAGAGGTCAGCGCTTTCATGGCACTGCCACTTTCTCAAAAGCCTTTCTCCTTCCCAGGACACATTATTTGTTATTTTTTCTGGACTCCCAGCCAAACCCTTTCTCTCTCCCTCCTCCTCTCTTTCTCTCCCTCAATCATCCATTTATTCCCATTCTCTCTCTCTCTCTCTCTCTCTCTCTCTCTCTCTCTCTCGCTCTCTCTCTCTCTCAGTCACATCAGTGGAGTGTGTCTGGTGAGTGAGCAGCACTGATCCTGCTTTGACATTCACATTACACACTTAAAAATTGTCAATGCTTTAAATGTATTAAATGTGTGCCAAGGTCCAGTGAGTTCTTTGTGAAGAGTTTGAAAATAAGTAATCATCTCATCCGTAGGAAAAAGAAAAAAAAAAAAATAGAAGGAAAAAAGAGGCAGCAGCTGTGATGGAACATTTCGGAGAATTTCCTGCATTCTGAGCATGTGCAACGAAAATGTAATAATAATGATAATCAGCATTCATTGTAACAAGCAAGGATTATATAAGTCATTTGTCCATTTATTGCTCTGTAGTCTTTTTATTTAAGCAATGTTAGGGAAGATGTAAGCCACAATATGCTAGGAAGAATATTTATAAATCAAGTAACATTTCTGGAAGATAGTCTGTAGTTCAAAATAAATGCATAAAAAAAACAATTAAATAAAGAAAAAACAGACAGACAGACAGATAGATAGATAGATAGGAAAAAAATATAGGCTTCTTTGACAATAAGGACACAGCACATTCACTTGTTGCAGGAACGATTTAAATTATCATTTTCATCTTATTAAATGATTTGGTGTCTGTTCAAGCATATTAAAAACCCACCTACACAGTGGTTATTTAATGTTGACTTTTGAACCTTTTTCAAGAATACTATGTATTATTTATGAATTATTTATGTAATTATTTATGAGCTAGTTAATAATTAAAAGGTGAATACGCTACATTTATGCTACTGAAAATCAACAACACTGGTCATTTGATTGAGAGCTCAGTTCAGAGAATTTCCCAACTCTTTTGTCGCTATTGATCCGCTGTTGCACTGACATAGTGGATGTCTTTAATACCGGCAGTTTCACACACTGAGGCCTGCAGTGACTCGCTGCCAAACTGCAACACACGTGTTAATTAGTCCTGTATGTAATCACGTAGCTAATTCACTTGGCGGGCCTGCAAATATGCTAATAAGACTACATATATTAGTACTGATAGGAAATGAATCATTTTCATAGCAATAAACCATTGTAGCACTTGATATTACTCCATACATTTCTACATTTCTGTGCATTAACGATGTTTTTTTTTCCCCTCCATGTACAATTTTAATTACGTAGCTAATCGTTAAGGTAAACGTCTTAAGTAAAACAGTAAAGATGCAAGAAATTAGAGAGGTTCACAAAAAAATGTGCATGCTGAGCACTACTGTAAAATACTAACCAACAGTTAAACATGCCACACAGATAAATCTGGCCTTCATGTCTTGTACACGCATTAAAAGCTGGTTAGGTTGCACATGAGGTCAGTAAAAGAGAGTGAAAGTGTCTGGAATCAAGCAGTAATGCTTAAATAACAATAACCTTAGAGCAGCCAGTAAGATATTCAACATTTGTCTGGGCTACTTTAGTATGATGTGTATAAAAACATGCGGTTACAACTCTTATCACCCATAACACTGGAAGGGACTGATCCTTTTAAGCAGAATGACAAGTGGAGTAGCATCCACCATTTGAATGACTTTTATTGGGCTTTAAAATTACTGGAGAGGTGAAGGGGTCAAGAGGGAGAGCTTACAGGAGAGCCGAGGAAAAAAAAAAAAAATTTTCCTGGCAAAGAATAACAGGCTCTGTGTCAATGCCATAAACACAAACTGAACACAAAAGACATTTCAAGTCAGCATAAAATACAGTAGGCTCTATGGGGCAAGACAAAAGCGGCTGGAAGATAAAGGCTTCATTGACAAGCTGAGCACTGAAGACAACTTAACCCTGGATCTGGCAGCATGCATGGAAGCAATTATTTCCACCTCTGAGTCTGCTTAGGATGAGCCCCTTGCATTTTTGTGGTACAGTTCTTCATTGCTTCTACTCCCACATACTACAGTGTGCGTTTCTGAAAATTTGACTTACAGTGAGGGAAGGAAAGGGGAAGAGTGGGAGTGAAAAGAAAAATGTGTTATTTGGTACTAGGCGTAAGACGGTTTAATGATATGACAGTGGGGATGACATCTCTCTCTCACTCTCTCTCTCTCTATCTCTTTTTATTAAAGTTTTATGCTAATAAAATAATTGAAGATTATGAGAGAAAACTGCAATTCTACCTCCTTCTACATATCCAATATGTATACAATACAAGATATGTAGTATACAGTACAACAATTAAACAATTACATATTACAATTACAAGATTTAAATGTAATATTTAATGCTACAGTATTATAATGTATTCCTATGTGAGTCAGAAATGACTCATGGAGTCACTTTCACTCAATGTGGAACATACATTAAATTCAACTGAACCATAAAACATTCAATATGCAAAATCAGCAGTACTGTGCAAAAGTTTTAGGCACCCTGTTTTTCTTAGTAAAAATTTTGTTATAGTTTTTTTTTTTTTTTTATTTTATGACTTCTACATTATCAAGTCAGTACAAAAAACATTTCCCCAAACATTGGGTTTCTAGCACAAAATTAAATGTTACAGAAAAATGTTTGTATGTCATTAAAGAAAGCAGCAAATTACATAAGAGGCACTTTTCAGACAAAAAACATAATGAAGGCTGCTGGGTTTTGCTGCAAAAATAAAAAGCAAGTGCGACAGTCAAAGTCTCCAGAAGAACTTGATAGCTAATTTCCTTAAAAAACTGCACTAATTGTACTGGAGACTACTATTTTTATTTTATTTTTTTGTCACACTAAATATTGACTTTGTTTCATTTACTACTGTTAACTGCTGTTTATGCTATTTTTTTTTAAATGTAGAAACGTTTAATTTTATTATTTTGAATGTATCTTTGCTCTACAGCTTCTCTTTGCATGTGCTTAAAACCTTTGCACAGTACTGTATCTGATTAAAAATTTAAACACCTAAAAAGCTAAGAGCAATCTTCATAGTAGTTCTATTTGAGAGAAGAAAAAAACCCTGTCGTTTCCCAAAACACAGAATTTAATACCCATGCCACTACTACAATGTTACTAAAAAATGTTATTCATTTTCAAAAAGGTTGTAACCAGCTTTCATGATTTTGAGTTGTATATGAATTCTTCATATGGTGTCATGGCATGTATTTCTGTGCAGAAAAACATAATAACTCCAACGCATGCACAGCTGAGCTAATTGAGTTTATAGTGAACTACAGCTAGCATAGCACTGGCTATTATTTGTGAAAGAAGAAAAAATGAATGGAAATAAAATGAAAATACAAAACATCTCTCTCACTATTACTACCTTAAATTCAAAAAACAAACTGTCACACACTATAGCATGTTATTTAAAATCTATGGCTAATGCTCCTAGTAGTATTAATAATACATTCACTCATAATCTAATACTTTATATATTATCCTTTTTAATTTCATACATTAAGTTCATACAGAGAGTGGCATCATCTGCTTTTTCTTTCCAGTCCCATTAAGCTATCAATATCTCAAAGTGTAAACAACAAATGTTTATTTGAGACTGGATCTCTGATTATATCCCCCTAGCTGAAAAGCACATGATGTGGAATACATTACAATGCACTAAAAGTTTTTTTCTTTCTCTCTCTCTCTCTCTCGCTGCCTGCTGAAGGTCTTGTTTGTACAACTCTCAGCCCAAATCTATTATTACTTCCTAAACTGACGAATCATTTCCACAAATATACGCTTCCCCTCATGCTCGCTGATAAGATAAATAGTGAAGTCGACTGAGGACAGACACGGAGCTAAGACGTTCACATTTCAATATGCAAAACATATCTCTATGAATGTCCATTTACAGAAAATAGGAAGAAAAAAAAAACTAGCACTAGGCATGTCACCGATCCAACACCCACGATTGGTATCAGACCGATACCAGTAAACAATAGAGGAACGGATATCAGTTGGAAAAAAGAAATGGAAAAGATTGGAATTAAATTTGGAAAAGATTTCTTTTGAACTGGAAATGTTTACATACTTGATTGTACTTGATTTATTTTTTATTATACAGGGGGTCCCAAAAGTCTCCATACACAGGGTAAATGAACACTTTTTTAGCAAAATGTCTTCCAAAATTGTTCATACTTAGTTTATATATTATATATTTTACCACAGATAGCCTTCAGAATGCCTTTAACAAAAGAAGAAAGCATTGAAATCATTCCCAATGTTGCCAAACTTATTAACAAATTCAAAATTTGTTGTGAACCAACCCAGACGTGGATGTCCATGAACACTCCTTATGTCCCCTATGTGTGGAGACTATTTGGGACACCCTGTATTTACACTTTATACTTTATGTTAGCTATGTATCTTCCCCTGTAGGTTTTTTCTTTTTTAAGTGAAATCTGATACTCAAGAATTCAGTATTGGAAAACTAAAAAAATGGTATTGTGCCATCTCTAACTAGCAAATGAACATCCATGAAGCTGTCACTGACTTAATTTTGCAATATAACCCAATATCCAACAAATTCCAGCTACTTATAAGCAAACTATGATCACTAAATCATTCTAGGGTGTCTACTCTCACCTTATTGACAACAACGGTCAAAAATTCTGTGGTCATGTCATTCATTTTCATTCATGTGAAAACAGTTGGATCTTTTTTCCTGTACTGAATAACAGATGTTAAAAGTGAAACTACAACAGTAATTAATAATTAACACTGTTATTAACACATGTATGTATATATATATGTATGTATGTGTGTGTGTGTGTGTGTGTGTGTGTGTATATATATATATATATATATATATATATATATATATATATATATATAGTATGATACTTGATGTATCATCACAGTTTTAGGTTTGCTTTCAGGGGGTAGTAGAACAATAGTGAGTAGAACAATAGTGATGTAAAAAATTATAATACTACAGTTAAACTTTCTATTTTAGATCTACTAATATAAATACTTTAAGGTGGATAATGAGGGAAGATAGAACATTCAGTTTTCACCATTCAGTTCAGCTACTTCATACTGTAGCATTTTACAAATACTATGAATACCCAGCACAGCATTATGGAATGCTCGATTCTGATTGGTCAGAATCTGTTTATTTATTCATTTTCTAGAAAAGAGAGCAAAAATGAGAGGCAAGTGAGGGGCTGACTGTTTATACTTGACCTACCTGGTTTCAGGGACCTTCAACAGCATTATGCGTAACTAAAATCAGATAAAAAGTACATATTGGTCTTAAATTAATTATTCATTGTAATAATTGGAAAATTGCTCTGGTACAAAATGAATGAAACCCTTCAGGATATGCTGTGCTAGGAAAATAATCAATTTCGGTGTGATAACACATAGTACCACCCCACTGCTGATTAATTTCAATATCCTATTCCTTACATCGGTCTCAGACCTATATGGCATCCCACAGTGTATGTTAATTGTTTATATACATTATATTATAATTTCATATAAGAAATTTTCATAGAAATGTAATAAATGTTCTGCTACAGTGTTGAAAAACATATTCCTAAATGTTATGTGTCAAATAAGTTAAAAAATTTATAATAATTTTATTGTATTAGCCATTCCTGATAATCTGCTCTATGTCTATGCTGACTCAGTTATGAATGTAAATTTACCACATAAATGTACAACATATATTTGTAAATATAAGTGAGCCATAACACTATTTTATGAATAATAACGCTCTGTGAGATATTATGTGAGCATAGGTCTTTGCAATACAGCCAGGAATAAGCGAATAAGGGAGAGCATAAAAGCTAAAATCCCAGTGGAGTCGTGCAGCGCAGCACTTAGCTCATCCCTCTCGCCATGCTCCTGGGGCAGCTTTAATAGCCAATAAGAGAGGTCATAATTAATACCCCTATACAGGCACTAATAAACAATTCCAAATTGGCACCATAATCAGATGATGCAAACATCTACGAGTTACAAAAGTTCACAGCCACAACTGACAATTTCTTAATTGTATTCAGTCATTCATGGAAATTTTATTAACATGGAGCTGATGTATCCTGCCCTTCCTCTGTCACAACACCAGGGATCTAATTTCATTATTTTCCACAAGATTTGCTTGACTACTGCCACGATTCTAATGCTGCACCAGTCCAGATGTTTATGCTATT
>NC_071257.1:21936180-21978680 GCF_023375685.1 Ictalurus furcatus | reverse complement strand
AGATAGAGTGAGGAGCTTAAGATGCTAATGCTAATATTGTACTGGGCAGTAGGTTTGGTGTCCACACTTCACAGCGTAAAAGAAGAATGAGAGCAGAACAAAGCCCACTCATTCTTTTTGTTATGATAATGTCGCTAGTGCACCTAGTATGCACTTGGGAGAGTAGAGAGCTGCGAGAGGATGTTTAGCATGCTGAGGTGTGTGACACACATGCACACACTTCTGGTGCAGTGCTCCCTAACACTCGCATCTGCCTTTCTGTTTCTACGATGACATACTGTACGGCAGCTATACAGCAACAAAGCTCAACTAGTTACAATCATAGCAAAACAATCATATGATGCAGCTATACAAACGCTATCATTCCTCAAGCAATATTATCCACCATTTCCTCAGAAATTGCAAATACAAGCATTGTGAGGATTACTATTTATTATGAGATAATAATAAGGATTATTGCCTTTGTATATTGATCTGTACAAACACTATAATTCAGGCAGTATGGCACAGACAGATGCAGCCAATAGCCTCCATTTGGTTTACTGCTCCTCTTCGCAACATCAATGCTGCAATATTGGAGGACTTTGCGTAAAAAAGATGGTTGCTGTTAACCTGTTAAGTAGTTCCAGATTTACTGAGTCTATTTCTACATTTTCCTTTTCCGAATCAATAGGTGAGCAGGGCTTCTTCCACTGCAAAAAAATCTGTTCATTTTCCACACATACACATCAATACCACAACCCCATAGTTCATTCCTTTTCATCCTCATGCTCAGTTTTAGGCGATTTTTAATAGGACTAGTCTTCGGTTCAGAGACATTTCCCACAAGGCACATACGCTTTAAAGTTATTTTAGGCTGTGGGCTTAGACTATTGAGGTGTGATTTGTGGGAAGAACTGACCCATAGACTAAAGCGCTGCCTGATCCGGGTAACCCACACACCCCACGGGTCACGTCATGCCCGTTACACAGGCACAAATCTTGGCATCACATCTCCATGTGTGATCCAAGGTGCACGCAGGAAAACTTGCCTGGGGAAGCAGGGTACTTTTTTGGATGTACGTGAAAACCAAGCACTATTGTTTTGTCCGTTATGTTTATACCGAACGACAAGAAAGTATTTTCTCGTTGGCGTGCACTTATGAGGATGCATGGTGGTCGAGAATGCGTTTGTGGATGGGCAATAAAGCAGCTCTCAGGCTGAGCCCATTATTATTCCGCTAATGAAGTTGAGATAGTCGTTTAATTTGCTGTGTGTCGGTGTCTGAGCGGAGCCTGCTGTGTTGTGGTTCAGCACGGTGCAGAGAGGAAATCCGCTCTCATGCTGCCTCCAGTCTCAGCCCAGAGTCTCAGCGTCTGACCCTAAGGCTCCGAGGCAAACAGATGTCCCCTCAGGCCCCCATAAGGCCTCTTTAATTATCCCTCTCTCGCCTCCCTAATAAAACATTAAGCCTACTAATCGAATCGGATGCAGATGACCTGTACTTCCAGTGCAGTCCTTTCTCCACATGAAGACATATTGAAGCTCGACAACATGCACACACAACTTGCACATTGTCCAAACAGCCATACCCCATCAGCCATCAGATGAATTAGAAGCAAGAATCAACAAACAGCTCGTTTTCAGACATGAGCAGAAACTAGATTAAAACCATCAGTCATTTTAAATATAAACCATCTGGCTCTGCTTGATAGACATTTCATACTTTTTATGGCTTCTGCCTCGATGAGTCATTATATAAATTCAGGTTTATTCACAGTTCTCACATTAAAATTCTCTTACAAGCAGCTCTACTTTTTTTTGTTCTTCTTTTTTTCCAAATGAGTTTCGGATTCTTAGATATTCCACATGCATTCGCAATACCGTGACCACGAGTGGCAGTGTGACAGGTGCGTTTTTTTGTTCGGTGCTGTTGTGCCACAGTAGTTGTGTGAGTAAAGCAAGCACAGTAGAACCTGCTAGACTGACCTGCTAAATGTATTCTGCTCTCAATAACCGGTCCGAGTTGAAATTCATGTAAAATGCCTGCAACTCCCGACGCTTTTAAAAGCCACATCTGATAGTAGATAATGACAGAGATTTCAGAGCCATTATAGAAGGCTATCAAATATTCCATTCTTTTTTTTTTTCCACATTCAGATTTGTAAAACATCCACAGAGAGGCTGCCACTGCTCAGTATCTACACAACACAGAGAAAGATAAGACCTGCCTGGTACCAACTGAGGCTGTGACAAAGAAATAAGAAAGTGCTTATCAAAATGAAATACACAAAATGTAAGACTTACCATGACTGAGATGTTTGAGTTTGCACCAGGCTAAAGGTCAGCATATTAAATAAACAAATGCAAAACAATGTGAGGTTTCCAGCATGTGGAATCAAGACCAGATGGAGAAAAAAGTATGACAAACTGAAAATTGGTAGTTTTATTAGTTATGTGTACCATATAAGTAATGTAAGAGACCACCATAACTCTACTGCTGACCAGATCTATGGCAGCACAGCAACGGTACTGACACAACACTGGCACAGATGCATCCGGACTATGGTGTACCTTTGTTGTTTTCTGGGTTAAATATAATTCGATCATCAAAAATGTCTTCTAACAGCAGTCATGTAAAAAAAAAATGTATTAAAAAAATGTTGAAAAATGTGATAAACAGAAATACTTGGGTCAGAGATACATTAAAATAATTATTTTTATCAATTCAAATGTAATAAATAAATTAAAATTTCTAAATGAAATCTAAAAAGTCTTCTAGGCTGAAAATAATGAGCTATGAAAATAATGAAAAACATCCAGCTAACATCAGTCCTGTGGTCAGAAAATGAATAAATAGTTTTGTTTTTTTTTTTAAATAAAAAAAATCCAAATGTAGATGTGAAAAAAAATCGTTCTGACCAATGAACAACACAGAGAAAAAGAGAAGAAGAAAATGAGCGGTTCAGCAGACACACATCAAAAACTTGTCCGTAATGTGCAGGCATTCACCCATTTGACCAACAGCTTTCAATTTATTAGCATGACAAAAGACACAATCATTTTGGATATGCCTGAATGCTATTTTCATTAACTTTGCAATGATTTATTAACAAAAGTGTCAAGAATGTAATAAAAGCAGCAGGACTTGGCAAAAAACTAAAACAGGAAAATAGAAAGAATTAAACAATATAAAACCAAAAAAAAAAAAAGAATGCGATCAAAATCAAGAGAAAGGAAGGAAATAAGAAATAAGAAAAAAATGAGAGAAGGGATGCAGGGTTTATCTTGCATCATCAGGTGAACAAGATTTCCCAACTCCATCTCTGACATCGTAGTAACTAAACTGTGCAATTAACACAGAAACATCTCATTTCAGTGTAATTACCCGGCAGTGAAAGTGAGACAGAGGAGGCAATACCATCATCAGCCAGGCCTGTATTAGCCATGACATACATGCACATACCCTGACATGTACACACACACACACACACACACACACACACACACACAAAACAGTGTATTGCATGGTATAAACTCATGCCTTGAGTGAGGAAACAGGAGCCCGTACTGGCCTTGTTGACAGTTACTTCCACTTATCATGTGGCTTGTCTGCTGTTTCCGTTGGTGGGGCAGATTTTTTTTTTTTTTTTCTGCGCACAGTTCACATTTTTCTTTCTCAAAGTTGCAAAAGCACAATAGCATCATTCTTCAAGACGATGGCAAGACTGAACACACTGAAAATCATCAACTGTGCATTATTCTCCTCTTCAGTCCTGGAGATTGCCTGTGCTCATAGAGATTTTCATCATTTAGTTCAACTCCAACTTCTTGACTAAATCTTTCTCCGGTTTCATTCTCCCCCTCACAAAAGCATGAATTACGGAGAAAACTCTATGCAAAGACTGTATTTTGGTGAGGCAAAAAAAAAAAAAAACACAGGAAAAGATAACAATACAGTAGGAAAGAAAACATGAGCCTAGTCCAGAGTTGCGTAAGAATAGCTGAAATCACTAAGTGAAAGAGCCTCTACAGATCCTCCACTTCACTGAGATTTGATCAATTAATATCTCTTGCTGACATAATAAATCGCAGACAGCAGAGAAAGTAAATGTTCAAAACACAGCACCTGTTGTGTCAGCAGGCTGCTTTAGCAAATTATCAAAGCTACTTGATGACTGACTGTGGAGATTTAGGTAATAATAATGGAGGACCTGGCAACCACATACAACCCCCTGCAATTCTTTACAACAGTTGGTACTGCACAGACACTGGCATGATGGAGCGCATCATACTGTGTGTACAGTAACATTCTGTTGTGTTTTTGGACAGTGTCCACCTTCAGGGCTCACGTTTAAATAAAATAAATAAATAACCAACCCCCCCCAGCCCCCCCGTTTCAGATTGTTAACAGAACACTTAGTATTTCTCAGCATAATCTCTATGTGGTGCATCTGTAGTGTAATTATCATTAACATGGTCAAGAAAATCAACATGTTTTCCTGAACTGAGAACAAAACAGCAAATTCACTTATAATGGAAGTCTATAAACACTTCAACAAACATAAGGCAGACATGAGAGAATGTCTGATCAAAACAGGGCAAACTCTGGAGCAATAAAATCCATTTATGTACGTTTTTCATAAGATTATGTGCTTAGCATGCATGATCAGGCACAAACCTGCACAATTTTCTGTATACTAAACAGTATGTCTTTATACTGGTTAACACATAGGCACAAATTCTTCCTTCTGAAAAAGTTAAAGGACAAATAATACAGATGTAAAGCTTGATTTGCAAACACCTTTGAAACCATTCTGCAAAAGTCAAGTCAAGTGGGTTTTTGTCAATTCTTCTATATAGCTTGTATACATTGGAACGAAATGTCGTTTCTCCAGGACCATGGTGCACAAGACTACGTGTGGGGGGAAACAAGTCGGATGTCACTGTGGCTGAATTCCGCAAAAATACATAAATAAATAAATAAATAAATAAATAAATAAATAGTTTAGCCAGTTAGGTCTATAATTAAGCAATATAACATGAACAAGAGTGCTGTTGTAGTAAATATTAGCACAGCTGTTATTTGGCCATAGGCATGAGGCTTCAGGTAATCACAGCTGTGCTGATATTTACTAGAACATTATAACTGCGAGTGTGATCTTGCTTTAATACAACAGATCTACAAACAATAAATTCTTATCCAGTAACTGACATTTCAGGCACAATGTGGCCAAATATTTTGTATATTTTTCTCAGTCAACGAAAAATAGTTCCTAAAGAAGCCACAGCTGGATAGAGCATTGTGTGACTGACAGCCCGTAGTAAATGTAATAACCATTTCAAAAGATTTGAACTATTACTTGAACTGGAAGTTTTATGTAGTGAACACAGATAAGTGGAGTGATATAAACCAGTACCAGTTCTATTATACTAAATATCAGCACTCTTAGAACACCACTTGTCCAATCAAATTTGTGGACCAGAACTAACTGTTGCAAAATATATTTTTACACCTCAACCATAAATATATTTCACCAGGACAGCATGGAAATGTTGTTGTTTTTACTTTTTAATCTTGCCTAGCCTTTCTGCAAAGATCACATTGAGTAAATAAGTACACAAAGGCAGTTGTAAAAACAGTTAGACTGCAAAAATATGTCTAAAACCTCGACACCTGATTTAATCGTGCAATGAATGTCACACTTTCATTGTTGGATAGTTACTGTACCTGCCATATCAAAACGGACATAAGCCTAATCAATTCCATTTGTAATTGCGGTGTAAACATCACACTTCTACACAATACAATACGATTTTGGTTCATAGAGCAATGATTTGATACTGTATTTGATGAGAAAACTGAATCTGCTACAATACAATACAATGTGATTCAATTTAGAAGATCTATATGAGACCAATTTTTTTTTCTAAATCAAGAGAAGGCCTATCGTTTATTTCCAATTGATGACGATGTAGAGAAAACTAGTTTAAACGCATCAGAGTTACAAGCAAATCATTTTGCTAGACTATTAAATCATTTACACATCAATTTAAAAACCATGAATGATTTTTTTACATACAGTTGCCTGTCTTTTTAATAATAATCGATTTACAATAATTCATAATCAGTTCGAATTGATCTCTAATCAATTTATGATCGTTACATCTCAATCAGTCCAAATCATCCAAACATTACACATCAGATACCAGCTGCAAAAATGTCCCACATGCTCCTGTGCTGCAGTCAGAATGGAATCTTTAAACGCAATTTTCTCCCATTTCACTTTTGGGTAGAATGTGTTAACTTTACTTGTGGTTGAGATTAGAGGTTGACCGATATATCACTAAGGCATCGCCACCGATAAATCTTCCCATTCGGCTGAAAAGTGACAAGCCAAACTTTTGACACCATTACAGCGCATTCTTCATAATTCTGGCAAAAAAAAGCCCACTCAGACATGACGAGAGCATCTAACAGTAAAATGACCAGTCTTCATTTGCTTTTTAATGTGCCGTTATGTAATGTTACTCACAACAACGCTATGGCATGCAACAAAGTCTTATTCAAACAGTACCGTGAGAAGTCAGATCCGCAGCTCAGCGGTAGCGAACAAGCTCATGGTGAGCTCCGGCAGAGACAGAGACGTGCAATAAACAAATTCAAACATATCTGAAAACATTTTACCTCACAAACAATCACAAATCCTGTGACTGGTTCTTCCTCAGAGACGCATGTTGTCTTCTGTAACTTTTAAACACTGTTTTACTGGGACTCAAAAGCCTGTGTATCCCGAATGAAAGCTTGGTCAGGTGAGCTGGATGAACCCTGAACATTGTATGGTTTAGTGTTATATTAATCCACGATTAATTCAATATCATGTGTAGTGCACATTTTCATGTGTTCCAGTCTTTTTTGATGCTAAGCTACATGCTACTAACTAATCATGTAATGGTAAGAAACATAAACCTTTTGTCATGCGGGCTTGTATTATTTTTACAAGGAGGCAGATAATCAAAACACAACAGACATAAATATGTATTATTCAAATAACGTCCTATACTTTGACTTAAGAAAGTAAAACAACCTGTTACTGCATAAAGTAACTATATGAGATGTATGAATAGCTATATATTGTAGATAAAATTAATTTTTATGTATTACACTTACTATTTTTGTGTTTCATTAATGACTATTGGTTAGATTTGTTTATTAAGTTAATTTTAAATGTTATCTATAACCTGCTACTGGATTAAAGCAGCACTAATTACTTATGTGACGGGAAAATCAAATTATACATACGTTTTTTAACTAAAATGTTTTCTGTATTCTGCTAGATGACTGGCACAGACAGCAAGACACAAGAAGAAGCTGCAATAAAACTTATTTATTTTGACATGTTCAAAGCTTGCTGAACTAAAACATGTTTCTCTTTTGCATGTATCTCAACTAGCAGTCCACCGATATGGGGTTTTTAATGAACAACGTACAAATGTACATGTACAAATTTCTTAAATGGATATTTTTTAAAGTTCTTCAGAGAATATTACATAAATATTATGCGCAATAAATGCTCATTCAGTTTCACCAATTTTCTGTACGTCTCATTTCCTGCAATTAAATTTATGCTATATCGGCCACAATGCTTTCTAGATATCAGCATGGGCCATTAAGAAACCCGTATAGGTCGACCACTAGTTGAGATACACATAAAAGAGAAACATGTTTTAGTTCAACAAGCCTTGAACATGTCAATTTCCAACATGTGAAGGGTTTTTCCAGGCCAACGCATCTTTTGCAGAAATCTTTATTGACTACCCAAGCAACTCCCGTTCATTACAAGTACGTCTTAATTAAACATGTTTTACTTATTTTTCTCAGTACAGCTAAATGTGTTGAAATTCTTGCCTGTTGCAATCACACAGAGATGTGATTCATCTGAAAAAAGGCTGGATTATTTCTTTAAGTAATATCAATCATGAATTCAATTATTTGAGACTCTACGATGCAAAATCCAAACATGTGTTCATTTATGAGGTCTGCATGTCAGAAATGACACTCATATATACTACACAGCCTTCAATTTTATGTAAAATAATCACTGAGAGAATGACAGAGGGACCAGTATGATTAGCTGAACATTAGTCTCATTTATATTTGAGAGATAAATATTCACCTGCCTTCCCTAAGGACGAATGTCAGGGTGGTTTAGCATGGCTTGGAAGAGAAAAAAAGGGGGGGGGGGGTTGCATGTACTATGTACTCCTTATATATAGTCAACTTCTAGAGAAGCTTATTCTGGCAAAGGTGCCTGATGAATGAGGTTCCTTTCTCCAGCTCTTTCAGGGAAAGAAAATAAGCTCAACATTGCAATTTAGCAAGCTGTATAAATCAGTTCGTGACCACAAATAATTCTGCAAGGAGAGAATTTATATGTTTAATTACAGCCTGCAGGTGCCAGGCTTGTCTTCCTCATTATTCTAAGATATATGAAACAGGCTTAATAACATGTACAACAGCAGGACAAAAGGAAGACAAAGCAATTAGCTGGGCATTATTTAATAAGCTACTTCTACGAGATGCTCCACTTTGGCCTGGTACTTCATAACCTACATCTCATTTCACAATGAGAGTGTTCCAGATTACCCTAGAATGGTTGGCTGTGTTAATTGGTATTTACATTTATCATTATAATAGTAATTACAAGAGGTAGATTTCTTTCCTTGTGCTAGTCTTCCTTGAGTATACTAGGCTACAGGAAGGAAGTGGATATTGTGGTCAAACAGTAGCAACCCTCACATAGGGGGTGAATTTTTACAGCCTTTGTGTTTGGAAAGGGACGACCATTCAGCTCACATCTCCGCACAGCATCAAACAAGCAATGTGAAAAAAAGAAAAAAAACTGAAGACACTGCCCTTCCATGCAGGAGCCTGGAAGCAAATCAACATGCCAATGCAGGTGGCAGGAGGTTCAAATACCAAGCAGATAATGGTCACGAGAGAGCGAGAGCAAGTTAAAGAGCAGTGATGTGAAAGCCACATGTGTGCTGGGCTTCTCTTTTTTTCACCACAGGCCATATGCCCTCACTGCACTCCTAGCCTGGAGATATTTAACCTGCCAGCACAACCAGGCCCAGATCCTCTGTGTTTTCTAACCCCCCTTTCGCTCTCTCTCCTGGAGTTGCTCAGTGATCCCTTCATATGAGGCAGGACCTCACCTCGCTGCCAGCTTCCCTACAGCTGCTTGTACTTATACACATTCTGTATTAAGCTTGGCCTGTGCTGGTTTGGCACTGTTTGGTAAGCGGGCACTAGTGAACCATGGGAATATCTTGGCTAGGCTGACCACATGGCCATGCCCAGAATGACATGGGCTGCCTGGCCTGAGTCAGTCTCACCGGACCCATCTGGGCATCGCGCCGGACACAAGCCATTGACTAAAATACTATATTTCACTCCAATATTACCCAAGCAAGCACGTCTTTGCTATCCTGCTGGTGAAAACCAAAGGTCTATTCAGACAAAATACATACCAAAGTTGTGATATGGTGTCTATAGTTGTTTATACAGGTGCACCATTTCACTATAGCAGAAAGCTTAAAGGAAATGTCCACCCTAAACTACATTAAATATGTTTATATTAAAATATTTGTAATGTGCTTAGCGATTCTGATGATTTTTTTTTTGGTGGATGCTGTATTATTGTTGTTCTCATGAGCATGAAAGTTAGCGGTTGTGTGAAGTGCTGATGTCACAGAAAAAAATTCAGCAATCTCAAACATAAAGAAAAACGATCAAGTTTGAACCTAAAAACAAAAGAAAAAGATAAAAAAGTGGACTCAAAGTTCCAGAAGGCAATGCAGTTGTACGAAACAATTACGCTGAGTTATGTCAGAGATTCATTTTGGCTAGTTAGTGATCTATGAGATGACAAGCATGGCGGCATTGACAACGGTATTAGCATGAATATTTAAGCTTTGAAACTGGAGCTGTTTGAGCAGAGTGTACAAGGTGAGAAGGTGAGAGAGCTGAACAGACTAACAGACTGAAAGACTAAAGTGCTGCTGCATCAGTCCTCACATAGAGCTGAAGCAAGGCCTAAATCCTACTGCACCATTATCAGCAGGTACTGGAAATGAACAGCATTGTGGGAAGGAAACTGTTAACCAAAAGGAAACAGACCAACATGTTAATGAAGAACCAAAAAACAACTCAGAATTTCATTGCAAAATCAATCTTTGATGTCACTGAAGCTCACATGTTAATTATTAATAAGAGAAAAATGCAAATGTTCAAGGTTGATTTTACCTTTAAGGACTGTTTTAAGCACATATAAAGCTTAATAATAAATATAAAAATTCTGATGAGAGAATAAGAAGGCAGTGAGTGGACATAGCAGTAGAGTGGCAGTAGAGTGGACTCTAACTGAAAGTGAAGTGTCATGATGGCACCCAAAGGGCGTTGAACTACATTTCCCATCAGCACCGGCATGTCACACTCACACGTGTGTCTCATCTCAGCCTGATAACCGTTATATAAGTCATTCTCTGCATCCCAACTGGCATACTATCAGTACTAGCGTGTACAGAATTAGTGTGTCCCAAATGGTAGTATAGTGAAATTAGTACCTGGATGGTCTACAATTTATGGTAGATTTTTGAAGTGTGGATCCGTGGACATTTTTTCAGCTATTACCCACAATTCCTTGCATGAGGGAGGAAGAGTTTTGTGAAGCTTTGCTTCACCAAATTCAAGGATGCATTTAAAGGGGTGTGAATGAAATTTGGAAAATTTCTTAACAAATAGAGTACATACTTTTATGTATGCCAGTTGGGACACAGGGACTACGTTTCAGCATCTGGTTGTCAAGCTTTTGTGTGTTGGTGTGTTGCGGTGTGTACCTTAGTCTCTATCATAGTCTTTATGTTCCCTTTCAAAGGGAACTCAACGTTGCTTGAACTTCACGCTGTGGGAAGCATCCTGTTTATAACCCTGCGACGTCGGATTATTCGGCCATCATGGGTGATAAACATTAAGGCTATTTTGCTATGCCGAAGGTGAAGGAGGCACTTGTGAGCCACCTCTCTCCATCGATGCCAGCAAAATCAGGAGGCCAGCTTTGCCACCCAAGCCGTGTAAGACCACCTCTTCGTTGGTTGGCGAAGCCTACATGGCAACAGGACTTGCTTGTGGGTACAGTGAGGGAAAGAAGTATTTGATCCCCTGCTGATTTTGTACGTTTGCCCACTGACAAAGAAATGATCAGTCTATAATTTTAATGGTAGATTTATTTGAACAGTGAGAGACAGAATAACAACAAGAAAATCCAGAAAAACGCATGTCAAAAATGCTATAAATTGATTTGCATTTTAATGAGGGAAATAAGTATTTGACCCCCTCTCAATCACAAAGATTTCTGGCTCCCAGGTGTCTTTTATACAGGTAACGAGCTGAGATTAGGAGCACACTCTTAAAGGGAGTGCTCCTAATCTCAGCTTGTTACCAGTATAAAAGACACCTGTCCACAGAAGCAATCAATCAATCAGATTCCAAACTCTCCACCATGGCCAAGACCAAAGAGCTCTCCAAGGATGTCAGGGACAAGATTGTAGACCTACACAAGTCTGGAATGGGCTACAAGACCATTGCCAAGCAGCTTGGTGAGAAGGTGACAACAGTTGGTGCGATTATTCGCAAATGGAAGAAACACAAAAGAACTGTCAATCTACCTCGGCCTGGGGCTCCATGCAAGATCTCACCTCGTGGAGTTGCAATGATCATGAGAACAGTAAGGAATCATCCCAGAACTACACAGGAGGATCTTGTCAATGATCTCAAGGCAGCTGGGACCATAGTCACCAAGAAAACAATTGGTAACACACTACGCCGTGAAGGACTGAAATCCTGCAGCGCCCGTAAGGTCCCCCTGCTCAAGAAAGCACATATACATGCCCGTCTGAAGTTTGCCAATGAACATCTGAATGATTCAGAGGACAACTGGGTGAAAGTGTTGTGGTCAGATGAGACCAAAATGGAGCTCTTTGGCATCAACTCAACTCGCCGTGTTTGGAGGAGGAGGAATGCTGCCTATGACCCCAAGAACACCATCCCCACCGTCAAAAATGGAGGTGGAAACATTATGCTTTGGGGGTGTTTTTCTGCTAAGGGGACAGGACAAGTTCACCGCATCAAAGGGACGATGGACGGGGCCATTTACCGTCAAATCTTGGGTGAGAACCTCCTTCCCTCAGCCAGGGCATTGAAAATGGGTATTCCAGCATGACAATGACCCAAAACACACGGCCAAGGCAACAAAGGAGTGGCTCAAGAAGAAGCACATTAAGGACCTGGAGTGGCCTAGCCAGTCTCCAGACCTTAATCCCATAGAAAATCTGTGGAGGGAGCTGAAGGTTCGAGTTGCCAAATGTCAGCCTCGAAACCTTAATGACTTGGAGAAGATCTGCAAAGAGGAGTGGGACAAAATCCCTCCTGAGATGTGTGCAAACCTGGTGGCCAACTACAAGAAATGTCTGACCTCTGTGATTGCCAACAAGGGTTTTGCCACCAAGTACTAAGTCATGTTTTGCAGAGGGGTCAAATACATATTTCCCTCATTAAAATGCAAATCAATTTATAACATTTTTGACATGCGTTTTTCTGGATTTTTTTTGTTGTTATTCTGTCTCTCACTATTCAAATAAACCTACCATTAAAATTATAGACTGATCATTTCTTTGTCAGTGGGCAAACATACAAAATCAGCAGGGGATCAAATACTTTTTTCCCTCACTGTATCAGCATAAATGGCAGTGTTGCAGGCCTACCAGGCAGAACTGCTGAATTGCTAGGGGGCACAGAAGGTGAGTGTGGCAGCCTGCCTCCACCTGCAGAAAGCCAGGGGGACCGGGCGGCCACAGTTGCAGCCTGCTAGTAGGCCTGATTTTAAATGATAATCAGTGCCAAAAAGACAAAAAAGAAGCAGTCCTGAGGGGCTGCGGAGGGAGGTATCAGGGGACAAGAGGTTGTTAGGACAGTTAGCCCCCAGTATTACTGTAGGGCTCCCCTAGTCAATGTCGTCCCAAGTTTTCAGTTTTCTCTGGCCAGCAAGCTGTCACAGGGCAAGGAAAATCTGAGGCTTTCCCTCCAACAAAATGTGGAAAGTTAACGTCACTAGAGACCATCTGGCAGCATGGAAACTACAGCCAAATGTGTCTCCATGGGTTCTGTCTTCCATAGAAAAGGGTTCTGGGCCCAGTTCATAGCTCGACACCACCCACAATAGACAGCACAATGCAGAGCCCGATGTTAGCCCAAGAAGCAGATCTCTCTTGGACAAAGGTGCCTTATAACATGTACCTCTTTCTCTGAGGCAGGGAGGTTTTAAAGCCGTTATTTCCTGGTCCACAGAAAAGACGGGATATATGGATATAGAATTTTAGATCTGTGCCATCTGATCCATAATCTTTGGACATACAGGTCCAGGATGTTGACGCTCAACCTTATCGTTCCACAGACTCAGTTTGAGGATTGGTTTGTGAGGATAGATCTAAAAAAAAGGTGCATATTCCATTGCCCAGTCACAGGAAATTCCTGAGGTTCGCGTTTGGAGGCAACGCATATCAATATTGGTTCTTCCATTTGCTAGCTTTATCCCCTCGCACCTTCAGGAAATGTATGGATTTTGCGCTGGTTCCTTTGCGACTCCAGGTTATCTGTGTGCTAAACTACCTGGACGACTGGTTAATTCTAGTGCGGTCCAGGAAGTTCAACATCAAGATGTTGTTCTCATCCACATGAGGAGCTTGGGGCTCAGGTTGAACCTCAGGAAAAGTTGGTTCTCCAGACAAGAGCTGGGGTTATAAGGGATTCGAATACAATGAGGGCGTGTCTATCCCCAACACACGTAGGGCATGTGTTAGACAATACAGCGGTGGTCTCATATATCAACCACCAGGGAGGATTACGTTCGCACCCCCTTTTCAGGCAGGCTCAACTAATTCTTCTCTGGTAGAGGGGAAGTTTGGTCAGTGAGTGCAATGTATATTCCGGGCAACTGGAATGTGGGGACAGACATCCTGTTGATGCAGAGGCTGAGGCCTGGGGACTGGAGGCTCCATCCACAAGTGGGTGAGTCCATATGGCGGAGGTGCGGCCGAGCGGAAGAGGACGTGTTCACTTCTGAGGAGACAACACGCTGCCCGCTGTGGTTCGCCCTCACTCCTCCTGCACCAAAAAATAAATAAATAAAAAAGGACAGGGCTGGACACCATGGAACACATGTGGCTGAGGTCACATCTGTACACCTTTCCCCCAATAACTCTGCTTCCACAGGCTCTAGTGAGAGTTCGCCAAGACCGTGCTATGTCTGCTGCTGATAGCACTGGATTGGCTAGCTCAAATTTGGTTCTTGGAGATAATATCTCTGCTGGACAGCCCTCTCTAGGAGTTTCCAGTTCACCGTGACAGCCATACCCTCAGTATGAAAGGGAATGTCTGGGTTACAACCCTGTTCCCTGAGAAGGGAATGAGCCATTGCATAGCTTTTTCATACTGGGGCATGCTTGTGAATCGCGTCTTTGCTTCAGATAATAGAGGCTGATGACGTGGTTCACAGGCACCATTTTATAGTTATGCGATGCATGAAATGCCACGTCACCTAACCACGGCAGGCCTATAAATAGGCGTGATTTTATACAGACTTCAGATACCGGTCATGCGTGAGGGCGCTTCCCACAGCATGAAGCTCATGCAATGTCTCGTTCCCATCTCAGAGAACAGGGTTGCATGCGTAACCCAGACGTTTTGCCTCGTAACTCTAGTTTTTGGTTCTTGTTTTCAGTTTTTTATTGTTTGTTTGCACCGTTCACTAATAAATCTGCACTTGCATCGACCGCTGCCGACTCCCAGTTCCTGACTGTACTGGACATGGAGAAATATATTAAAGAAATACTGTAGGGTTTTTAATGATAATCTCTGCATAGTAGATGTGATAACTATGCAAAAATAATTTCAAGCCAGCTCCCTGTACTGAGAACAGAACTAAGAGGCATCTGACGTACTTCTCACCGAAAAATAAAATCTCTGAAATGCTTAATTATACACATATGGAGCTGAATTTATGAATAGCTTTGACCGATGAATTCATGAAAGTGCTTCACATAAAGGGTTATTCACTACCAGAACAACTGCCCTTAGACTTCCATTATAAGTGAGTTTCAGGTAAACAGGTTTTCTTTTCTTCGTCAGTACAGAGAAATATGTTGAAATTTGTATTAATCCATATAATTTGAGTTGAATACACATGCAGTGAATAGAGACATTTTTTTTTTGTTACATTTATATAGTGCTCTTCTAGACTCTCAAAGTGCTTTACACAGGATGGGGGGGGGAGGGGGGCTGGGGGGTGTCTCCTCAACCACCACTAGCGTGTAGCATCAACCTGGATGGTGTGACGGCAGCCACACACCAGCTATTTAAGTTGAAAATACTGAAGTGTTCCTTTAAGTCCTTAATAGTGTACAAGAGCAGTACAAGAACCTGTTATTGCACTATAAATCTGTAAATGGCTAGGCACAAGTTCATGGACAAGAAGAGAAAAACAGAATACACTCATACTAACTGAACAAGTGTGAGCCCTGTGTTTTCACCATGTTCACGTTGTCCTCGCTTCACCCAACCAGCTTTACCTTGAATGCCACTTTTCCATCACAGTAATGAGCTTTTATTTGGTGAAAAGTGCTTTTGCAGAGGCCAAATCAAATTTGCTCTATTCAGGAGAGGAAGAGAAGGAGCCATAATAGAAGCTAGCAGGCGCTGGTGTGTCATCCTGGAGGATGGATGGTCGAGGAACAGCCTTGGCGTAGCTCCTACCTGTCTGAGCCCTGCTGGCACCCCTCCAACTGCTTAACCGTCCATCAGCCTGTGGTTCCAGTGACTGGCTGGCCTTAGCTGTCGCTCCTGGGGACATACACACAGACACACATATAGATGAAAATTAGAAAGAGAAAACACATGAGCTGAGTAAGTACAGCTACTGAACTCCTAGCGCATCAAGAGCCACTCTGTCTGGCAAGAGATGCAAAGCTTGAAGGGCATGCAAACCACACATCCACACCAGTAATTCCAGCCTGAGAGAACACAGCTCAGTAAGCGGGAGCAAATTATACTTTTAAGCAACTTTCTTTGTTCCTTGTTTTGTCACATCCTGGAAGGAACTTGATTCGTCTCCTCCACAACATGGCAGGAGAGGTTGCTGTCGCACCTGTTTTCTGGCAGCGAGAAGGCTTGGGCTTAGGGTTATTTTATAATGAGTAGAGGCAACGCTCACAGGGACTGTCAGATGTACTGCAGCCCACCAGCGAGATCAGCCGGGAAGAGATAGAGAGAGAGAGAGTGAGAGAGAAAGAGAGAGAGAGGAAAGCAGGTAGGAGAGTGATAAGAGACAGAGAGGAAGAGAGGAAAGCAGCAGATGAGGAGAGACAGGAGGGAGGATGACAGTGCCAGGAGCCAGCTGCTATATGATCTGTACTCTTTTACAGCATTGCATGATGGGAGATGAGCTGACATGGGCTATGAGGTCACTCTGAGATGGCTGGATTAGATTGATTTAATAGTAGTGTCTCTCCAATACCTTGCTGCATACCAAAAAAGCAGGCATAACAACCTGAGTGGGTTGTTATATATTTGCACAATGCTAAATACAGACGCATTAAAAAAAAAAAAAAAAAAAAGAGATAAACAAAGTAGCACCATTTGGATGGTGGGCTGTGCAATCACCTTGTAAAATGTATTTTATGGCCCATTGTTTATGGGCAATTATGAAGGCAGGTGTAGGAATGAGACGCACACACACTTGGTTTGAAGTAAGCGGTGGTTTGGGGTGTTCAGAACAAAGACGCTTAATATCCATCTGCGTGTATTAATAAGTATGTAAAGAGATAGTGTCCCACATTCTGTATCCTACGCCCGTGCCTCATCATCCTGCAGTCGTCTTCATCTTCCTCATGCCTAATGTACAAGCCCTGATGCACTCCTGACCAACATCTGGGTCATCTCTCATGTATTTCACACACATACACACCTCATATATATTCTCACCATAAATAGCTTCTCATATCTTATAGTAAGAGGTACAGTAGGCTGCATGCAAGCACTTTTTATAACCTGAACATTTTCTTTGCACTTTCCTTTTTTTTCAAAGTGCCTCTGGGCTCCATTTGCCCAAGAGGACTTTAAATGCGATCAAAGGAGAGATTAGAAGAGCACCACAGAAGGTATTTAAAAACAAAGGCCGTTATTGTTGCGCCGTGGTGTCCTAGCGTGAGAGTCCGTGCTGTTAGAGTGCTTGAATTCAGCTCAGCCCTTAAACAAACTCAGAGACTTACCAGGGCACGGGGGAAATGATTAAAAACCTTCAGCATTTTCAGCCGCTTCCAAAAATAAGTTAGCTTTGATGTGTGTTTGTGTTGAAGACAAGACCAGCGTTGTATTTTTTTCCTGCCCCAAGTGGTACAAGAGAACACAGGTAAATGACACAGTTGTCCTATGCTCTTTTGCCCAGGGCCTTGTATATTCTTTCTCTTTTTTTTTCTGGAAAAAAATGACCCTTTACAAAGGAAGAAATACAGAAAGAGAGGAAAAATGAGAGAGAGAAAGTGAGTAGGAGACTAAAGCAGGGAAGGAGAGACTGAGAATGTGTGGGTATGTGTGTAGCCCAGTTAGAGCCCATTTCTGTGAGGGCCCCTGGCTAGAGTGTTCAAACAGCCATGATATTAAAATAAAAAGTGTGCAGGAGCGGTGGGGTTTGGAGCAATCCATAGTGAGGTATTGATCAAGGTTAGGACTCATCCTGATCGTGCCGCTGGCTGGAGGGCTTCTCACTCTCACTCACACACACACACACACAAACGCACACTCTTACAAATAGGTGTGTACTCTAAAAACGGGATTCCACATCTGAGCTAACAAGGAAATCTCGGGGGCTCTGTGAAGCTCAGGAGAGCAAAAAAAAAAAAACATTTCTAGCATTTTTTTTTTAAACTTCTCTCAAGATAGCAACACTGATCAGCTCAGCATGTGCTCAAAACATACCTGAACCAGCAATCTCATCCAAAACACTTCAGGCCTATAGGAGAACTTTTATATTTTGTGCTCAATTTGCTTGTTTATGCTGGTGAACAGACATGCTGACTGTGACAGACAGAAATCTCCACCTCATACTACAGGAAGCTCAGGTGTGAGAAGTGAAATCTTAAAAAGGAAACATGGAGGATTTATAAGTTCTTTCACAGACAATATGGGACTACTCGAGTTTTCATGTGCCACATTTTAAAACATGTCTGCAGGTTTACTCAGTGTGGGCTAAAGCAGGACTGAACACATGCTGATGTATAAGGAAACCATCACTGTACCTCCAGCAAGTGCTCCCCAATGAAAGGAAGGAGAGAAGTACTATTTTTGGTTGCTTACTTGGTTGTTTTTTTATTATTATTATTATTATTATTATTATTATTATTATTATTTTTAAGCCAACCTGAAAAAATGGCTATGAAAATGATTCATCTTTCAGTGTTCTTTCTAAATAAGTGTATATGCATATTCACTGATCAGCCATAACATTAAAACCGCTTGCCTAGTATTGTGTAGGTCCAACTTTTGCCATCAAAACAGCTCTGACTCAAGACATGGACTCAACAAGACCTTTGAAGGTTTGCTGTTGTATGTGGCACCAAGACTTTAGCAGCAAATCCTTTAAGTCCTGTAAGTTGTGAGGTGGAACCTCCATGGATCAGACTTGTTTGACCAGCATATCTCACACATGCTCGATTTGATTGAGATCTGGGGAATTTGGAGGCCAAGCCACCTTCTTCCATTGCTGCATGGTCCAGTTCTGATGCTCACATGCCCATTGTAGATACTTTTGGTGGTGGACAGGGGTCAGCATGGGCACACTGACTGGTCCGCAGCTACGCAGACCCATACATGCTGCGGTGCACCGTGTGTTCTGACATCTTTCAGAATTAACGTTTTCATCAATTTGTGATACAGAAGCACTTCTGTGGGATCAGACTAGATGGGCTGGCATTCTCTCCCCACATGCATCACTAAGCCTTGGGCGCCCATGACCCTATCGGCGATTCACCGGTTGTCCTTCCTTGGAGCACTTTTTGTAGGTACTAACCACTGCATAAAGGGCACACCCCACAAGACCTGCTGATTTGGAGATGCGCTGACCCAGATGTATAGCCATCACAATTTAGCCTTTGTCAAAGTTGCTCAGATCCTTACGTGTGCCCATTTTTCCTGCTTCCAACACATCAACTTCGAGAACTGACTGTTCACTTGCTGTTAAATATATCCCACCCCTTGGCAGGTGCCATTGTAAGGAGATAATCAATGTTATTTACGTCACCTGTTAGTGGTTTTAATGTAATGGCTAATTGGTGCATACAGCATATGCACCTCCCTGAAACTGTTGATGGAGTAAAGGAAAACCTCATGTATGTTTATAAATGATAGTTGCTAGCTTTCTCCGCTTTTCACCAAGCACTTTGCCACACACTAAAAAGGGGGAAAAAACAGGCTGAATTATATTTATGTGTATTTATACCTAGACTAACTCTCGCTGTGTAATAAAGTATTAGTGAAATGATATTCATGAGCTCTTGCCTATTTGTGTGAGGATGTTTTTTTCCATGGAGACCACAGAGCAACTGTGGAAATGTGTCCTTATTGTTAATCAAATTACCCTTATGTCTGGCTAGGTTTAGACTAGAAGTACTGTAACATCAGAGACTGCATTGTACGTCTGTGTGTGTGTGTGGGAGAGAGAGTTTATTCTGCATTCAGAATCACTTATTTTTGTCCTGTAAATATATATCTTATATTGGTATTGAGTAATTCTGTATGCCACTGTCGTTGCTTTGTAGTAAAATGTTATTGCAAGAAAATGTTCATTTATTTTATCACATTTTATTCTATGCTTTTAATGACATCTTATTATATCCTACTCCATTCTATTCTATACATTTCTATTCTATTCTGTGATATTATATCCCACTTTATCATATTGTTCCCCAGCCTCTTCTATTATATAATATATATACTTTCTATTCTATTTTGTTTTATTCTATTCTATTCTATTCTATTCTACTCTATTCTAGTGTGTAATGCTATGTCCCATTTTGCCCTGTTTTATCCTGATTTTCCAGATTCTATTCTATTTGTTTCTATTCTAATCTGGATATAATACCCCATTTTTATCATATTGTTTACCAGTCTGTTCTATTATATACATGTTATTAAATCATATTCAATTCTATTCTGTTCTATTCAATTCTATTCTGTAATGTTATGCCACATTTTGTCCTGTTTGATCCTGATTTTCTATTATTAAATCATTTATTAAATCATATTTTATTATTTCTTATTCTATTCTATTTTTCCATTCTATTCTATTCTAGTCAATCATATTATATAACAATCTATCCTATTTTTTTTTCTATTCTATTCTATTCAATTTTATTGCTGCAAACAAAAAGCATGCCCACCATAAACAACACATAAGCAAATACCCAGTGGCAGCACTAGCACTGGACAGCACCAGCTTTAGAGAATGATCAAATGTGGCAAAAGCCATCTGAAGCTTGTCCCCTCTATTCAGAACCTCAGCCACAGTGCAACGTTCAGCACTGGCAAATGTCAACGGCAAGGAGAAGTGATTCTATATTGTTTCTCTCTCTTCAGCTTCTCATCAGCTTGTCAGGGAGCAGTCTGGTCACTCTAAATGGAGAAATTCCCTGCTTACTCATGCATACCACTGGCAAATTGTCCCTCTCAGATCCTGGCCTTGGCGTGTGATTTGCGTTAGACAGCGTGACACAGAGAGTCTCTGCCTCATTGGAAAAGGCCAGTGCAGAAATAGACAAACTAGTTCAAGAGGTGCAGTTGAAGAAAATTGTATCTTTCAGAGCTAGGCAGCACGCCGGAACAGGGAGGAAGACAGCGGGAGAGGAGTGAGACGCCTTTTAGTACTGACCTTGGCAAGGGAGTGGGTGGCCAGCAGCATTTGGAAAGGTCTCACTGAGGCTGCCGTGCATGTTATTGTCATCATACTATGAATTAGGAGGTGAGAAAGACAGAAAAAAAGACAGAACCGGGGAGAAAAAGACCGAGCAAAATATCAAACAACCTTCACGGGGGTGGCAAGTAAGTGCTACCTGATGAGATGCTTCATGAAACTCCAGATATGTGTGCCATCCTGGACCTCACAAAACTGGACACCATATTCAAATAAAGTGGAACTGAATGGATACTAAGTAAAAAGAACGAATCACGTATATAATATCAGTCCATGTGGAATGTGTGGAGGAGAAACTGCATGATAAAGCAGTAATGGGACACCCACTAACAGCCTCTCATTTACATTAGGTGAACGACTGTGTGCAGAACAATCATCTTTAATATTAATAATGGCTTCATGCGCCCCCTATGGACCGTGTGATTTCCGTCCCTGCGTGTCCAGCCATGCTGCGCCGCTGCACAACAGGCACGGATTATTAATGCTTTTTACCAACTTTGCCTTCAAGATCATATGTAATAACAGAGAACATCCGTTAGCGGAGAAGTAGATCAATTAGACAGCACTTTTAAAAGAGGTTATGGAGCAATTCATAAATGGAGCTATGAGCTATGAGGGAAGGGCAGATGAGCAAAAAAAAGAAAAAAAAAATGCTCAGCCATGTTATAGTCCATGAATAACAATGAGAAGGTATCAGCCGGTATAACAGCATGGGATCACGTAGAGACCTGTTGAGAGCTTCAGCTACAATAGTGCGAAGATAAACTTCTGGCTTGTTACTGATTAGAGGAATGCAAAATGCAATAGCAAAAGGACCCACAGGTACATACAACGGTGTGTCTACACAAACACACACACACACACACACACACACACACACACACAAACACACACACACAGCAACAAAAAAACAAACATTTTAGCTTTCTTCTCTTCTCTCCTTCATGGTCCTTTTGTCTGAAAACAGCCTTCACAAGCTATTCTTCCAAGGAAAGTGACTTAAACAATGAAAGCATGGTATTACACTAATTCAAAACAATTTATCGTGTACCACATAGGAAAACCTCATCTCTTCTTTTCAAAGTGCACAGCATTCTAGCCATAAATACAAAACAGGGAGATCTACTAAATCACAAACCACATTAAACATGTTTACTTTGAGATGAACTCTGGCCTACACTGTCCAAATTTTTATTTCTTCTCTGATCCTTAATCTCTCAGCCAGCGTCTGGTATACAAATTATCAGCTACTGACAACTCTACTACATTTTAGATCACTGCTAAAGCTTTTTTTAAATCATATTTTATTAACAGATGCTGTGAAAAGCTTCTTCTTGGCCTGGTGACCACACCAAAGAGACCAACTGAAAATGTTCCTCTCCATTAGTGCAGAAACACTACAATATTATTACTAAAGACTTAACTAACAGCCACTGAAACTTTCCAGGACTTTTTTATAGCCATCTCCTGAATAAAATCCAGTAAGAAGAACTTTACTCTTTGTGATCAGTGTACCAAAACAGTGTCTTTTAATATAGACTCTCGGAAAAAAGAGTACTACTGTAAACTGTACCTTTGCTCGTCTCTAGGGTGTTGCTTTATTCAAGGAAATTAATTATGGTCCATTTATGCATCTTAAATAATTTTTAAATGTACACTATAAGCATGATACAAGGGAAAGATACAAATTAAAGGTACATAAGATGTACGTTTGAGGCTACCACCCCAGCAAGAAGGAAAGTACGGTTTTGTTCTGAAAGTATATGATTTGTATAAGCATATACATCTTAACAATGAATTCTGATTATCACTTAAGCCAATACATTACAGATTTGGTCTGCACAGCATACTGATTGTTAATCATATACATAAACGCAATATTGTGGCTTTTGCAATACTGTCTGTCTCAAAAGGCTGAAATATGCAAATGACCACAACAACCACATGTTTTTTTGGGGGTACTGTAGGCATTCTGACCATTTTATAACTTCTAGATATGCTCTCTGTGAATGATTTGAATAATGCTAGCATTGACATAATCAAAAAAGTTTCTTTTTAGGGTAATGTTTAGTGTTCACTGCATTTTTTTTATTATATAATCTGTATTTAATGTATGTACTGACTTTGTGCTGTTGTCACTGTATTTACTTCTCCACTTTTCTGTTGCTATTTCATCAAGTGCAAGACTGTGATTCTGAGGGAACCATATTTCATTTCTAACATTACATAACAGAAATGACAAAAGCATTATTTTAAAGTGGGATAGATTGTAGCTGTGACTCATCACACGCTCATGGGTATGCTTTAATATATTGCAAAGGATATCAGCAAGCATCTACAGAATATAACTGCAACCTGCTTTTTCTGTCCAAACTCCCAACCCTACAACAGACAGTCCCTCCATGATTTCGCAATTTCATGATCGCAGAAATGAATGCAAATTCAAGAGAACTCCACAATATTTGGAGGAGCTAGTAATTTCTTAAAATTACCACAGATGTTCTGCAGATTTGGGACAAGACGTGTCATGTGACGTCATCACAACGCGCATTCAGCCAAAGCCCTCTTTGATTCACGTGCGTCAAACATGAGTACAGATAAAAGGTCTCATTTACCAACAAACATCACTGCAAAAGACCGTGCGAAACAATTTCATGCAATTGTATTATCACCAATTTAAGTAGATTTCCACAAAAAAAGCACAAAAAACTCTGCAAGTTGTATTGTCGCAGCAAAATCAAGCATTTTTGGCCACAACTATTGCAAAAAAAGCTCAGCAAAATTCTGTATGGTATGAATAGACTCTAATAAGACTTATTATATACGCTGTTTTCTATTTAGCTCGTTAAATATGAATGAATCAATGAATGTCCCATTGACACATCTCTGTTGGTTTTATAGCAAACAATCAGGACAATTTTTTCTGAAATTTATTAGCATTTATTAGCAAATATTTGCGCTTATTTGACAAATTAAGCCTTACACAGTGTCTTTTAGTATCTTTGTACTGTTATATATATAAAAGTTTAAATACTTCATTTTACAATGAATCTTACAATCCATGTGTCCACTCACTTGAGTATCATGACTGGTGTATTATGTCTGAGGACAAGGCAAAATACAGATGAACAGTAAGCATGATGCCTCTGCCACTGTGCTGCCTGCTTAGTCCACTTAACACACACTGCAGGCTGACTAATTACCATGGGGCTCTGTGTACCCCCACCCCTCCCGCCACCCACCACCCCAACACCCCAACACACAACACCTAACCCTCTCCGCCTGAGCTCGGCACACCCCCACATCCCCCGCGGCCATGGGACACGCTGACAGTAATCTCACAGTGACAGCGTGTGGACGTGCCGTCATTAAGCCGCCCGTGTTATTGAGATGATAGCCCCGAGAACACGGCCACCGTGCCAAAGACACTGAAGCTTCGAGCTCTTCCTCTCACAAAGACAATGAGATAGAAGGAGAAAAGGAGAAGAAGACAGAACGCACCCCTTCCTGTGAGCCACACCGTCCACACACAGCTGACTCTGTGCCTTGAAATGCATCGTTGCCAAGGGATATTCTACCGTCTGCACGTTGAATTTAATTAAATATAAAACCGAGTTAAATATATCTCTTACAGGATTTCTTTTCTTTTTTCTTCTTCTTCTTTTTTTTTTCTTTTTTTTTTTTTTGATCTGGCACCAAGACGTGGAATGAGCTTGGACGAGGCAGAACGATTTAAGCATGCGGGAAAGCTGTGCCCCCTCTACATAAATTTAAAAAAATCACATCCTCCCTGTGCAAAACAGAAAAAAATATGTATGATCAGAAGAAAAGAGAGAGAGAGAGAGAGAGAGAGAGAGAGAGAGAGAGGGGGGGGGGGGCAGAAGAAAGAAAAGAGGAAAACTTTCCTCCCCCCTCCTCCCTATCTCAGAGTGGCCTGACAGGGGAACAGATGGCAATTTAAGCGGAGAATTTATGAGCGCCACAATCTTAATGTTGCATAAAGAAAAGAAAAAGACTTGCATCAAACCTACTGACAAATGTACTTGCTAATATTAATGCGTTCCTCATTCATCCAATATGCTTCCTAATTGCTTTTCTGTACACAGTAATATGGCACCTGCTGCTCAGCCCGTGCTCCGGCGTTCGAGAACGAGGCATGGCGGCCGGCGCCACCGGCCCTCTCACCGTGATGAATGCAGGGCCGTGCATCACGCACTGCGCCTGTCAGGGAGCGTAATTAAAATTTTAGACTTACAGCCTAGAGAGAAAGAGAGAGAGAGTGTGTGTGAGAGAGAGAGAGAGAGAGAGAGAGAGAAGGGGGGGGGCACAAGGAGCGGTAAACAATCAACATACAACACAGCTACTGCTCAGAGCCATCTTTACAATTAGACCTCACTTTGTATGTCTCAAGAGCAAAGACACAGAAAGAGAGAGATAGAGAAAGAGAGAGAGGGAGAGAGAGAGAGAGAGAGAAGGATATAAAAAAGCATCCAGCAAATTAGGTAAAATGCCTGTACTGAAAGTTGGGAAATTAAGACAAGCTAAAACTAAACTTGTGAGTGGTTCCTGAAGTGTCTCTTAAAAAGTCATTTTTGTCATCACTGTGCCAGTTACAATGCTGTTACCGTTCACCTCCACCCGCTTGCACTACTTTCTAACCTACTGCAAAGAAATACATTCATTTAACCCAAGAAGCCATTCTTAGTATTGGCCGTAATTAAGATTAGGCATCAAATGAAGAAAAAAAAGTATGTATTATTGTGCACGCCATTTTACAGTACACATCGAATCCTTTGACATTTCCTGAATTAGGCCTCATGGTTAATATGTGGAATTACACCTTGTGCAGAGTCATTTGGGATCATGTGAGCAACTCCCTATAGCTCCTGTCATTAACTCTATAACAGCTGGTGTTAAATGCACTAAATTGTAATATAATGAGCATGTGAATTGCAGGCAATTACAGAGTTAAATTGAATAAATCCTTAGAGCAATAAAGTGTCCTTTTCCTTTAACATCAGCCCTAATTGATGCACATTCTTATATGCATTCTGCTCTTAGGGATAAGATACAACATAGCAATCACATTAAATAAAAAATAAGAAAATTAACATGCTTTCCAATGAGTGCTTTTATTATTGCTTATATATATATATATATATATATATATATATATATATATATATATATATATATATATACACACACACACACACACACACACATATATGTATATATATAGAGAGAGAGAGAGAGAGAGAGAGAGAGAGAGAGAGAGAGAGATTTCTAATTCTTTCTAACTTTAATTCAAACTAGAATCTTTAGAGCATACTACTTAGGGGATAGATAAGAATTAATTTGAAAATGCTTTCGTTTAGCCAGTGTATAAAAATTATATTATATTATATTATATTATATTGTATTAAACATAATAGACATGCTGTATATTTTTCTATTTCCATATTCCAACACCACACAGTAAATTCATCATTGTTAAATTACTCATTGATCATTACTTATCATTCCTTATTTAGCATACTTCAGGTAAACATGTCTCTTCTTGTGGCTTGGATTCTATTCTATTCACTGTAGCAGCACTCACAGTGAGTGAGTGACTGAGTTAGTAAGTGAGTGAGTGAGTGAGTGAGTGAGAGAACGAGGCTTGTAAGCTGTGGCCGGGCATGCTTATTGTAAGGGAGGAATTGTGTTAGGCGTGTAATGGAGGGTGTTGTGCACCTGAAGGCACATGTCAACATGGTATCCCAGGAGCTGGCAGCAGCCAAGGGCCTCAGCACTACACATCTGGTCTGCCTATTTCCAGTGGGCAAACTGCACACATACTGTCACACACACAAACACACACACACACACACACATCCTGCACAGATATACCACTCCCCTCACACACAATCTGTATGACAAATAGCACTTATTAATGGTTGTCTTGTTAACATATACGTCAGACAAATGTCTAAAGTTTAAATGCTGGCTACACCACACCCTGTGTGTAATGTGTTTCTGAGCGCAGGAAATGTTCAGTAGTTTGCTAAAGTGCCCTGTTAATGCGCATGTAGTCAGCGCTTGCTTGGTTGCAGTTCTTTCTTCACCACCTGAAAAGCCCGGCACACAGCAATTATGCATGCAAGGAGTCAGAAAACCTCATGTGCAGCGTATTCACACCAGCGTACAGACAGCATTTAACACAGCATGGGAGCTCACACGCGAACCTCAACACCATCCATTACTGCACTCATCCGCGTGATCCACGTCGCGAGACAGCTGCGAGTTCCTCCCTGCTTTCGCCTTGTTTTGCTCGTCAAATGTAGCTCTTCGCGTTCTGCGAATGTCACTGCGAATCCATCGCACACGCTCGTGGACCTGCCCAGGGCCTGCTGCAGCCACGTAATAATTGGGCTGTATTTTATGGTTTGTGTATTTTAAGATTGTGAGAAATGGCTCCACTGAATAAATCATTCATACATTTAGAGTGATTACCGGAGCGGGAAGTGGGAAGCTGGATCGCCCAAGATAGATTACCCATAATGCATTTCAAGAAGGCAACTAATTAGCAGAAGAAAGGTCAAGTAAAACCAGAAAGTGATTAGAGAGAGAGGAGAGAAAAAGGAAAGAGAGGGAGAATGAGAGAGTGCCAGGGAGAGAGAAAGAGCGTGCTCACATACATTTAGTCACTTTTGGAAGGATGCCAAATATCTTTTTTTCCACCACTGTAACTGAAAGCACTTGCTTCAATATTTAATGAAATGCTTATGTTGCGGCACCTGGACACATCCGCAGCTACACTGAACTGTTGCCTCCCAAGTGGGTCATTACTGTAGCCATTTGCAAAGGGCACGGGCCTCTCTCTGCCCGCAATGATGCCAGGCTTCAGGAATCTGCTGCAAAACAGCAGGGGACAGTGGGAGGGAGGCGGTGCTGCTGCTCACCTACAGGGAGGACAGAGTGCAGGGTGAAAAACAAGCTGCAGAAAAAAAAAACCTACAGCACAACATCATAACCTAGGCATAAGCTACTCCCACAGAGGCCTGCGACAGCACCGCCTGCAGCCAGACCCCTGCTAGCGGAGACATCCGGAGACTACAACACTTTCTCCAGAAGGTCTGTTTTATGCAGATTCTTTTTGGTTTGCATCTTAGACCTTCATTTTTGCCCCCCAGCCCCCCCCCCCCCACACACACACACAAACACACACACCCTCCACTCTCCGTTAACGATTGAATGCATCAATACCATCAGCCATCAACGGGGAGCAGATGTCCTGTGTTAGCGAGCCTTTCTCCAGGGCTGCAAGCCGCGCTTTAAAAAGCATTAGCGTGTGGAGTCCTGGCTGGCTCGCTCACTATGGCCTGCCACACGCTTCCACACACAGGTAATCCCAGGGCCTAATGGAATTTAATTACTCCAGCCACATTAATCATGCCTACAGTGGAGCACCCACTATTTTATCACCGCTCTAAGGGGTTATTAGTACAAATACACTGTCAAACTGCATTATGCGGGCAGCGTTTTAGGTGCCATCCCTCACACATTTATTAAAATCTATATCAATATCTATCAGCCGACACTTTCTTCAAACGTGCATTAAGGCTCATGAGAAAGTTTCCTGCCAGCAGGTGACTGTGGCCTGTGAAAGTTTCAGTTCATTAATTTTTTCCTGCCACTTCTGCCCATCGCCGGCACGATTGATGGGACGAGACTGGCAAGGACAGCCATGGCAAAGCTTAAAGACAACACTCTGAAATGCATTAGCACAGAGGAGTCTAGAGCATTAGTCAGTACATGCCATTAGAGACGATATAAAGGTGAACAGTTTTTCCGGTTGCCATTTAACTCTGCCAATGTAGCACAGGTAATGTTTCACAGATAGAAGTTAAAAACCACAGCAATGGCTTGGTATCTCTTATGAAGCAGTCATTTACTTAAAAAAAAAAAAAAAGAATTTTACTGAAATATGAAGTGCAAATTATAGGCAGAAAAATACCATGCGATGCGTCATTAATCCATTAAATGTTTCAGATTACGGCGCGGTATGAATTCAACTGAGAGGGATCATATTCACACTTCTGTATTGCCCTTCCATATGACCTGCTGTACATTTAACACACCAAACACCACTGTGACCACTCCAAGAGAGCAACAAGGATGAAATTTATAACTTTTAACAACTTTATATCCATTCCCAAAGTCACTAACCTAAGAACCAGGTGCTGGTTTCTTCTGTTTTAATTATTATTTCAAGCCTTGAAATGAAAATCAATAAGTGGATTCTCCGGTCCCTCGTTATCCTGGTGCACATATTTTATAGTAAAATAAAACGGCGCAATAATAAAGTGTGGAATTTGAGCCCTGCTGCTCTGGATGCTCAAAGGTCAGGGAAATTAATTTTTACAGGAAATAAGGGATGGGGGGGTGAGGAAAGAATAAAGCCACAATAAAACTTGTGTAATAGGAAACATTTCAAGCAGCAGGTATTTCACTATTCACTCTGTCGCATGTAATCTTCATTTTCAGTGAACGTACGAATTACATACACAGCAGTCAGGTTCTAGATTTTAGTTGAAATAGATATTCGAGCTTTGCATAAGACACAGAGTTTTGCTTCTCAAAGGAACCAACAGGAGTTCTTGAAGTGAATTTTGTCCCAAGGCTTTATCTTATGATCACTGCTTCATCTTTGATTTTGACATGTAAGAAGTTGTGTTCACTAATTATGTAAATTTTACTAAAGTGGATTTAACATAAAGCATTCTGAAAATACATCAATAAGGATTCAAATCAATCTTTTTGGTTTCTGGGCAAGTATGTAAGATGTACTGTACAAAAGCACAAAGGATTATTGAGCGTGACATAAAATCTGACTGCGTTCAAAACGGCATACACATAGGAAAAAAAAAGAAAAGAAAAATAAATAAATAAATAAATAAATAAATAAATAAATAAACAAGTGTCAATGCAAAGGCCTTCAGCTCTGCTTTGATCTGGATACAGCTATAAATGAAAACAAATACTGTAATCTGAATCTGAAGCCTAGTTAGCCATCTTGCAATCAGTAAACACTGCGCCAGGCTTCGCCGACGGCATGTACAGAAATAAGATGGGTGCTTTTAACAGAAGTGGATGAAGAAAAAGACATGAAGAGTCAAGCTCAAGGCTATATAGTTGAGATTATTGGTGCATGTATGAGGGAGTGTGTTGGGTGGGTGGAGGGTGACAAACATAGTTGGTCTGTTGCACAAGCAGAGGATTCTGCATGTGAGAATGTGAGGAGCTGTGAGTGGTGGAACCCTCTGGATCTCTGCCACTCATCTGGCCACCTTCCTAACCAGGGCAGAAAATCAAACAAGTAGGAAAGAATTAAATAAAAGTGAGAAGAAAAATGATTTCTTATAAATAGCCCAGTTGGCCAGAAGGCATAGGAAATGAGAGCAGCGAGACGCGGGAGACGAGTCTGAGCTTGACACGGGTCTTAAAATCGAGAGGGGGCGGAATCAGGGACCTACTGCGCAAAATGGCTCCAACCAAAGTGAGGATTAGTGTTTCTGCTTCCATGGCCAAGATTCTCCAGAACAACTAATCACCAAGTTCTCTCCTATTTTTTTCTTCCTCTCTCTCTCTCTCTCCCTGCTTGTCTCCCCCTCTTTTAAAGTATCATTTCACCCCTCTCAGTCATTATGGCTAAAATTAAGCAGGGAATGTTCTGCCAGCGTCAATTAGACCCATCTCTGGCTCAGAGCTCGTGTGTCGGGTGTTGTGTCAGTTACAGCGTCGAGCCGCAAATTTGCTCACCGGCATCAACACAGGCAGGCGGGTAAAATGTGGGCACATCTGTGCCATGCTGTCTCACTCTCCTCTTCCTACTTACACTGGTGAGGGGGGAAAAAAATGTTTTGATGAGGTGGAGAACAAATAACCAGCAGCCATTAGAAGTAGAGAACGACTCACCACATAAAAGCGCACAGGCAGCTTTGTGTGAATGTGGTAACAGATGCCTAGCACTTCGGCTGACTGCAATGCAAGTCGAGTTATAAATATCAAATGAAAATTTGCGTACACGCGAACATAAGACAATTAGAAGCACTGCAGGCAAAATCAGCTCATGTTTACAACCATAAAAAGGTTCTACAAATAAAACCGAGTCTGAATTCATTTGAAGCAAAACAGCAGATTTCTGCATCAGTCATGGTGTGTACTGATCAATTAGCTTAGTGAAAAAACATGTAGTTCTTTGTTGTTGCTATTTAGAACAACACGAAATGTCCGGATCAGCAAATCTCTGCAACAAATATTCACACTGTAACCCATTTATTGTGGGGGAAAAAAAAGAGTGAAGAAAGAAGAACGAGTTTGTAATGGGTTACATGCAGGGAAGCATTAAAGTCGAGTAGTTTGCATTCATAAACAGATCAGAGGAGAAATACACACCCGCTTAATGCAATATTTAGCTAAACAAGAACGGCATCTCCTATACTCATGACTCAAACAGCAATAAATATATAAATAAATAAATAAACAAACAAACAAATAAATAATCAGTGATCAAAATCAGACACCTTGAGAGTTCTGTTAGTCTAATGTCAGTTGTGTTTGGGTAGTAAATTTTCAATATGTTCTTCCATGTTCTTCCTAGATTATGTGTATGTGTGTGTGTGTGTGTGTGTGTGTGCATGTATATATATATATATATATATATATATATATATATATATATATATATATATATATATATGTGTGTGTGTGTGTGTGTGTGTGTGTGTGTGTGTGTGTGTGTGTATTTATTTATTTATTTATTTATTTATATACTATATGTCAAAAGTTTAGACACACTCATTATTTATGTATTTTTTTCCCCACAATTTATAATAATAAAGTCATCAAAACTCTGGAATAACACAAATGGAAGACGTAACAAAATAATTTAGTATTTTAGCATCTTCAATGTAGACACCCTTTTTGCCTAGAATTTCCAGAAATGTATTCTTGGCATTTTCGCTCCAAGTTTCTCAAAAATTTCTCAAAAATTTTTAAAAATTGGAAATTAAATGTTAGTTTTCTAATGAAACAAATTAAAATGTTGGCACAATTATATGTTTGCATATATTACACCGATTTCAAACATTTAATCATACACCTTCAGATCAAAGGGTTTTTAAGATCATGGGAAACATTTCAGTCAAGTGTCTCCAAACTTTTGACCGGTAATGTATATACTGTATATATGAATGAAAGCACATGAACCTACATCACCCTCTCTCCAACACTGAGAGCTGAGACTGAAATGAATCAGACCACACTCACAAATGACTGGCAAATATGCAAGTAATTTACCGTTAAATTCTGTAACAGGAAAGCCTAATTGTACAGCATGTCCAGCCTAATTGAATTGTACTACATTGTGCACTGCTGTTATGGAAGTAAAAGTGACAGGAGTGATACGAAATTAAGAGCCGAGCAAGGAAGAGTCAAAAACAACATAACAATATAATAAGATTACATTTTTAAATGTAAAATCATATATATATATATATATATATATATATATATATATATATATACACACACACACACACACACACACACACACATATATATATATATATATATATATATATATATATATATATATATATATATATATATATACACCCACAGTACTGTGCAAAAGGTTTAGGCACATGCAAAGAAATGCTGTAGAGCAAAGATGCCTTCAAAATAATGAAATTGAATGTTCCTCCATATAAAAAAATATACTATACAGAGAAATAAACAATAATAAATGATACAAAGGCAATATTTGATGTGTCTCAGGTAGAATTAGTGCAGGTTTATAAGTAAATGAGCTGTAAGATTTATTGAGCATCTTGCAGAACCAGCCACAGTTCTTCTGGAGACTTTGACTGTTCACTTGATTCTTATATTTGTTGCAAAATCCAGCAGCCTTCATTATGTTTAAGTGTTTCTTATCACGTAATTTGCTGCTTTCTTTACTGACACACAAAAATTTTACTGTAACATTTAATTTTGTGCTGGAAAACTGAAATGCTCTTGTACTGACTCGATAATGTAGAAATCATAAAATAAAAATCTATAACAAAGTTTGTACTAAGAAATATAGGGTGCCTAAAACTTTTGCGCAGTACTGTGTGTGTGTGTGTGTGTGTGTGTATATATATATAAAACGTGACTAAAATGCTGAATATATTCTAAAAAATGACAAATGTAATAATATCATATAGCTTTGTTGTATATAATTCAGGGTAATGGTTTATATCATCCAATGAAAATAGATTTGACTAATTGATTTAGTCTAAATTATATTATTAATAACAATACTAATAATAGAAATAATAGACGATGCTTTACTGTGAAGTAGAAAAAGCTCTGGTGTTCAGTTTTGGCTTCATGGTTATGTATCTGAGGAGGCCTCCCTCTGTCGGCTATTCGCTGGAGTGCACAAGATCCTCTCACACTCACTGATCCTCCAGCAGCTTCTGCCAAATCAGACCAGCATCTCGGTAACAGGTACATTTAACACACACACACACACACACACACACACACACACACACACGTTTACCATACTAGCCTTTGGAGGACCTTCCAGTGACATAATTATTAATGCAGCTTATTAATGCAGTGCCTACACCTAAATCAAATCCTAACCTCAGTAACCAAAAAGAAACCTTTTGAGAGTTTTGGTAAAAGAAAATGCAGTTTTCCTCATAGGGACGAGCCAAATGTCCCCAAAGATGTAAGATATTCCTATTCTTGTGCAGGCATTTGGTCCTCATCAAGACATACAAACATGTACACACACTGAAAAATCAACCTGAGAATGTCTGTATTTATTCAGCACATCTTTATGATCATATCTATCAACCCATACGGTAATTTTCACGCAGTAATATGAGCAATACAGAAACACGACACTTTTATGCCATTCTGATAATACTTCTCAGCTGTGAAGACGATTTCTCATTTATAAAGATGGTTTACAATTCAAATGATTAAGACTATTCCCTGCCACTCCATTTTTTCCACTCACCAAAGCGATTTAAATTCAATTAACTCCTCAAAAAAAAAAAAAAGAAACTGCCCTTTTTTTTTTAGAATGACATTTTATAATCTTATCATCAGGATCTCGGCAGCGGGCATGATGAGTGAAGATGTCTGTTTTCCAGGAGACAGGTGCATTTAATGTCTCCTTTGTTTTTATTTGGCTTCCACAAGGGCAAGGTCCTTTCATGGACACCTTGACTGTGGAGAACTTTATTCCAGCACAAGAGATCTCACACATGTGACAATCGCCTCCTTTGTTGCCAAGCATGCGGACCTTACACGTTTAACCTGCCATCCAGAAGAGCGCTCGGGCAAGTGGAGGAATTCTGCAATCATGTTGCCCTCTTTTGGCTGGTATGTGCGACTGCAGCCGGTTAGGAGGGCATTTTTTTCTAGCAATAATTAAAAAAGCTTCAAATGTGTGAGAACAATAATATTCTTGTAATAAATATACACTAAACAAATACATGATTGTTAAATACACTACAAAGCTCAAGGGTAGTGCAGAAATGCAATCCAAGTGCAATAAATTCAGCAGATCAAATTAAGAACAAAAATTAAGCTAAGCACATAAATCAGCAAAAAATAAAACAAAAAATGCAGCAGAATCTGACACACACAGAGAAGTAGAATCAACACTGCTAAAAGTACACATCAGTGAAATAGCGCATCACGTTCAAAAACAGTACAATTATAGCTGGCATATCAAGATGACCTGAACCTTTTGACAACTGCTTCTCGACTGGCCTCAGCTCCTTCATAAAGCAATCATATTGTGTGGAATATCCCCCTCTCCCTCTCACTCCCCTCCTGTGCCCGTGCTTTCCCTTTGTTATTTCATACTCACTCTCTCTCTCACTCTCTCTCTCTCTGTTTCTCATGCTCTCTCTCCCTCTCCCTCGCTCTGTCTCTCGCTCCTCCTCAGACCTGCGGGTCACTCCAGCAGGAACAGGAAGTAGCCGTCCTCCATTGCAGAGCTCACCTCTCCATCGGTCCCTCTCGGAGCCCTCGCTGCTTTGATTTCCCCCGTCTTCTGCAACAAGAACACAAAGCCTGGCAATGTAACTCGCACTGTACATCCCTTTTCAGCCTCCACACCTATCTGCTTTGCTTTCTCTTTTTTCTCCCTTTTTTTCCCTCTCGGAGCTCGGCGAAGAGAAGAGGTGGGTAGTTTATACAGTAATCTCCAGAATGGCTGTTCTAAATAAAGATGCTCTTCAAATTTCATTATATGTCTAATGGTCTATCACTGAGGAAGCACTACAGATCTGGTTTAGGCTGGGAACAATGCGGAAAAGAAAGGAGGGGAGAGAAAGACAAAGCTTTCTTGGGTGACAGGTTTCACTGGTGAGAATTATACTCTCATATTTCATGCTGGTTGAAAAAAAAAAAAGACTCTTTAAAAAGGCCTGTACTGTATAACAGGCAACAACATATTACAACAAATATCATCTCGGCAGTAAACCATATTAAGCTAATCTTCATCTTTATAGGACCTTGGAGTGAAATCAATACTGCCTATGCAGCATATTATTAATCTGCAAAGTGTAATAATTACTTGTGTTATTAATCTCATCTTAATATGAGTGTAATGGGAGGGGTATTCAGCTTAGCTGAAAATAAGTGAAAATAATATAATCACAAGTGCATTTCTCAGAAAAATCAATTTGAAGAGACGAGTAGACTCCAATTTCTGTATAAATTTACAAAGCTCTAATACCATCGCACAACAACCAATATTCCTCTCTACTCATCTAACTGGCATATAAATACATAAATGGCGTCTCCTGCGTTTTTTGTTTTTTTTTTCTCTACAGAACAATATAGATTTTTATTTCCTTGCAAACAATTTTAATAAAAAGGTATTGATGGGCTATTGATTGGTTAGCCCACGGGCACTGCTCATAGCTCATAGACCCAGTTCACTGCGATCATTATGTCCTGAACTCTTGTATTCCTTTTCGCACTGTTGGTCAATACAAGCTGCATATGCTTCAGGCCTTTTTTACTGCATCACTACACTGTTTTTCCCTTCTTCCCTGCCCAAAAAAATCAAACTCCATCATCAAGAAGTGTAGCAGGCTTCACTGCTCACTGTGTACAACACTACCCGATACAGTACACTGGACTTAGGTGAAGGTCATGAGGTTCATAAGACAGAGGACGTTTCGTGTTCTCTGTACTGGAGCATAGTATAGTGAAGCTAATCACAGATTTAAGATATGATGACCAGTATAAAGCATCATTAAAGAATCCCCAACATGTCTCCTACACTGACCGTGCTTTATAAAGTTATTTATCTCTCTGTCACTTTGTAAAATCTTTATTCCTGTGAACATATCTTTAAATGTGAGAGCCACTGGAGTAATGACAATAAAAGGTTGGAGGGAGATCAATGCAGAACGCATTACTCTGCACCACAGAGGCTTGGCTTTAATAATCAAAACATTGATCCATTAAGTTGAACCTAATTCTTTGACAAAATGAAAGAGGGGCTGTGTTTCTACATGTGGTTATGTGAAGAATAGCAATATGTCTCTCTGGCGCTCATATAAAGACTATATTGAAGATGAAATGGCCTCATTAAATCAATAAACATATCTCTGCTTTACTTCATGCTGTCTTAAAGTTGCTATTTTACACTAAGCAGAGGGTTACTGCTTGTGTGTGTGTGGGGGGGGGGCATGTAGGGCATCAACATGTAATATTAATTGGAAAATGCAAAAAATAAATAAATAAAAGATTAAAATACAAATAAAAGAGGTGAATATCACACACAAATATATATATATATATATATATATATATATATATATATATATATATATATATATATATATATATATATGTGTGTGTGTGTGTGTGTGTGTGTGTGTGTGTGTGTGTGTGTGTAGTGTAGTGTAGTGTAAAGATATACAGAGAAATTAACATGCACACAAGACCGGGTTATGTGTATGCATACATACATACACAGAGCAAGCTCTAAAAATCTGAATCAAAAGCAAGAGCTAATACATAACAAAAACTCACTCTTCACAATATAATTAGATGAAATGCACTCTGAGGCTGTCCTGTACAGTCTTTAATCAGCTCTCATTCTCATCTATGGCTAAAAAAATCAATTAGAAAATACACTTAATGTTATTTAAAATATTGCACATGCTTTTGCAATAATCTTATATGATATAATATGATACGTAAATGTGTGCAAAGATTTATATGAAACAAATTCATTTTCAGCTCAGCTCATGTCACAAATACAGCTGGCTAGCAAAATGCTGAAAAACAGCCAACACTTCTTTTCCTTTTGAAGCAGTGAAACAGTGATGCAGCATTTGCAGACTTTCTGTGGTATTATAGGATAGGATAGGATAGGATAGGATAGATCCTAAGTAGGACCTAATGATAGTAATATCATTCCCATGTTTTTATATTTAATTGAAATTTGTCAATGATCTGTGTGGGTTTCCTCTCAGTTCTCAGGTTTCCTCCCACCTTCCAAAAAACATGGCAGTATGTGAACTGCCCACTCTTATTCAGTCCATACAGGATTTCGCTAAGTTTCTTTTTTGTGATTGCAAAATCCTGGAGGGACTGCTAATTGGCCCCTAGGTGTGAATGTGTGTGTGTGTGTGTGTGTGTGTGTGTGTGTGTGTGTGTGTGACTGGCATCCCATCCAGAGTGTATCCTCATCTCACACCCAGTGTTCCAGGGACAGGCTCAGAATGCACTGCACCCCTGACCAGGATAAAGTGATTACCAAAAATGAATGAATGAATGAAACCTAAATGGAGGTACCAGAAAAGAAGCAGATCAAAAATGCCTGGCTTGTATGTGAACTTTTTGAACAAATAATGTTTGTATTGTTTTCTATGAAAATACATCATTTGAGCAAGAAAGTGAGTACAAATTGAAGAATTTCTCACTACAGTGAGTCCTGCAATGTTAGGAAAGTACTGACAGTAACAGCAATATTGTCATATATATTATCACGATATCAATATTATATCAGCATATTGACCCAGCCATACCCATAGATTACACACAAGTTTATACCCTGACAAGGAGAAAGCTTGAGAAAATGAAATGAAAAAGAGTCCGTGTGACTCTAATGAGCTGCTCTTGGAGTGTTTGTTACTGCTCCACTCATCAGAGGCAGACGGCTGTTCTGCAGATAAGCAAGAGGATCCGGATCACAATCAGATTTACTGGCAAGGAATGTGACTTGGCAGTTTCTCACTTCAGCACATACATTGTAACAATGTTTTGATAAAAAATTAAGGACATAGTAAAAAGAAAAAAAAGTTAGTTAGATAATATATATATATATATATATATATATATATATATATATATATATATACTAAAGAGTTTAAGGATATGGAGCTGAAAGAGGAAAACAATAAAAAGCTCCAACTGGCACAAAGACCTGTACAACCACCACGGCACGACTGTGTTAAGAAACACACACACACACACTTGCTATGCACTGTATCCTTGAGCTGCAGCTACAACTCAACACTGTGGTATTGATCCTTAAAAAGCCTTTACCAGTCTGACCAAACCTCGGCCCTTTCTGATATTTACCCTACGAGGACACAGCCCACAAGACATAGAGGGGGAAAAGTCAATTATATACAACTTGCTTGCTTTCCCCTCAGGGATGGAAGCCACACGCTCTAATCCGATCAATTCATGTTAGACAGGAAGCTGGGTTCAGTGCTATCTCTGAGGTCCTGTAATCCAGGCTAAGTCTTCACACCACCTGCTTTAGTTAGGAGGAAAGGGTTCAGTCTGGTGCGTGACACAGAAAATGTGCCACGTTTGTACTTTCACACTCACTGGTATGAGTACCAATGTGGTAACAGCTGAGGGTAACAGGATGAAACGCAGTTACTTGTCTCCTATGACACACAGTCCTGTAAATCTGCTGTGTGACAATGTCTGTTGTTTAAAGCAGTATATAAATCCATTTGAATTGAAACCTGCTGTGAGGAATTCCTTGGAAGCATTGGACAATTTTCCACAGTGTAAAGACATTTTCAGTAATCACTTTACCTTGATCAGGATTGAGGTGCATCGGGAGCCTAACTTAGGAACACTGGCCATGAGGCGGGAATATGCCAGTCCATTGCACACACGCATTTACGGTTAAGGATGCCTAATGCCAATCCCCATTACCTATCTGCATGTTTAAGGGTGGTGGGAGAAAACCAGAGAACTTGGAGGAAAGTCACATGAACACCAGGACAACATGAAAAGCACAGAACAGATTGTAACCCAAGGTCAGGATCAAAACGGGCACACTGGAGCAGTGAGGTAGCAATACTACCCACTGTCTGTACCACTGTGCTGCACTAATAATAATAATAATAATAATAATAATAATATGGTAGGCATGGTGGCGTAGTGGTTACCACCTCCGGGGTTGGGGGTTCGCATCCTGCCTCCACGTTTTTTGCGCAGAGTTTGCATGAAACCCAGGGGGTTTCCTCTGGGGGCTCCAGTTTCCTCCAACACATGTGTCCAAACACATGTGTTGTGGTCTGATTGGCATTCCCAAATTGTCCGTAGTGTGTGATTGTGCCCTGCGATGGGCTGGCCTCCAATACAGGGTGTGCCCCGTCTTGTGCCCCCATGACCCTGTGTAGGATAAGTGGTACGGAAAATGGATGGCTGGATAATAATAATAATAATAATAATAATAATAATAACAATATATAATAAGGTACCTTCACATACTTAAGGCAGATTTCCATTTATAAAACAAATACAGAGTCTTCAAAAAACTGTAGTTCAGTGTCAAGGGCCGGAGCAGAATAAACTTGCTTACAGTTGACAACAGCAGCACACACTGCAAATGATTAGGACCTGTCCTCAACCCACACCTCTCATACACACACATCATGCACAGAAGGCCCAGTACTGTAGAACCAGCAACCAGTAAGCAAACTCTAGCAACTTAATTAACTGACATGGGCAAAACAAAACCTGTTCAGTGGATGTCCTATCAGCAAAATTAACTATATTAATTATGAAATTAAAAGTATTTAAAAAGACACACAGAAGTTATTCTTATGATCATGATAGGACATGGTTTTATATCAGGTTTGGTAGCCAATGTCAGATGCGAGAACATTGATCTGTTTTTTGTTGTTGTTGTTGCTGTTTTGAAAAAACAGCAAATGGTTAGGGCATTAATAATTATATCATGACATGAACATAATCCGATCACAGTAATGGAGAATTTGAGCCACAAGCTGCTGGCCATTCGAGTCATAGCACATAGCACATGCTGTCAATGACGGGGAACGAGGAGAATGGCCTGGGACACGTTAACTTCCTCTGACATATTGTGCTTTATATACAGTGCCAGTGGCTCCATAAAAAGGGCCTAATCCAGGACAGCGGCCAAATTTCTGACACACGTGGCATCTCTGGTCAGCCCTGAACTAAGCTTGATCCATTTCATTACACAAAGCATTCCAATCATATGAAGCAAAAGGTGGAATAATACACTATAGTACACTTCAGAGTGTGTGTAGCATAACGTAGCGTTCAGATATTCACTGTACACACACAGCCAATAAGAGTGCACTGTCATGGAATATATAATGATTTAACAGAATATCGACATTATATAATATAAAACTTAAAACATAATGTAATAAAGTTTCTATTAGATGAGTCAAACAAGGAAAACAATGATCCATCTATTAAACCCAGGTAATAAACCATAACAGCTAATAAGAGTTGTATAAATCAAAATTCAAATATACATTAGCAATATAGATTATTTTTTAAAGAAACTAGCTTTATACAGTTGGTCCAATCTGCGATGAACAATGGTCCCCTATTCTTATTCACACACACGCATGGAGAGGAGAGAAAGAGAGAGAGAAAAAGAGAGGCACGATAAACCAAGCACCCCTGCTCTTGTCTCACTTTAAAGGAATCTCTTAGAGAGAGAGAGAGAGACAGAGAGAGAGAGAGGAGGAGGAGGAGGAGGATGAAAAAAAGCAGGGAGCAAGACCCACACGATGTAGTTCCAGCCAATTGCATTCCAGAGAAGTGACCATGGCTGGCGATAAACAAGACACAATAGATCACTCTGCTCAAACGCTATAAAAGAATGCTAGACGTCAGAACAGAGGAAGAGCACAGAGAATAGAAATAGTGCACGCTATTCAGAAAAGCATAACTGCATAAACCTTAACTCCAAAATGCCATTAGACTTACACAGTGCACGGCTGTAACAATCTGCATGCCAGGCTGAAAAATAAAGCATTGCCGTGTGATCCAGGCTTACCCTCACAAAACCAGAGCCCAAGTCTCCTTAAATTGTTCCTCGCTGTAGCAAATAAAAAAGGCATTTAACACTCACCCGTCATGCAGGGACTGAAATCTCTCAACCATTCTGGCACTACATCAGCACAAGCCCACATATCCCTCCACTGATATGTAAACAGCCCACTAAGATTTCTTTGTTTGGATTTGGAAACCGAGTAGGTTTGCCTTTGCCGCAGCTGCTTTTACAGCTTTAAAGCAGGTGGATGACAAAACATCAATCTCTCCAGACACAATGTGTAGCATGCACGCCTGACACACTCCTCACACGGTATAGCATATATAACAACACACTCTTCACTGCTTGCTTTTGAAGCTAATTATACGTAGTATAGCTTTAATACTGCCAGGGGATTTAAATGCATTGCTGCAAATAAAGGACAATGGGTTTTGAGGTTCTTAGCAAGTGCAAAAAAAAACAAACAAACAAAAAAACCCAAACAAACATTACAAAGGAAATCAGAAATTGAATCAGGATGTAATGATGTATGCTGTAATGTGTACATCAGTCATGTATTCCAGACCGAGTAGCTGGTATATTGTCAATAAACAGTGTAATTAAAAATGGTTTAATAAAAAAAAAAAAAAATTAAGGAAAAAGAAAAAGGGGGGGGGGGGGGGGGTTGGGCTTAACCACTAATGTACACATATATACATACATATATTTTTTAAAAATGTTACTTATGAAAAACAATTAGAAACACTTTAGCATAATAAACTGCATGTTGTAATATTGTATGTTGTAATGTAATGTAATGTTGTAATATATCTGTGTAGTCTGCTCTATTTAGCAGCTATACTGTTATTATAATCAATATACTCAAATAAACTGATTAAACAAACAAACAAACAAACTCTACTAATATACGCATACACATAAAATGTAACTCATGAAACCATTCAACCATACAGCCATTTTTACCTTTATTATACAACGGAATGGTGATGATGATGATGATGATGATGATGTCTAAATCATAAATACTGCAAAGAAGAAGAAGAGGAAAACAGATGTTATA